>NC_057795.1:183113385-183378398 GCF_018294505.1 Triticum aestivum
GAGGTGATCCTCGTGCTCCCAGGTGGCTTCTCGGTTGGAGTGGTGTGACCACTTCACTTTCAGGAATTTGATTGACTTGTTGCCGAGTCTTGCACTTAGTCTCTTCAATAATAGCAACGGGGTGCTCATGATAAGATAGATCTTCTTGGAGGTCCATCTCTTCGAAGTTGATAGTACGCTCAGGCGTCTTGAAGCATTTGCGAAGCTGTGACATGTGAAATACATCGTGCATGTTTGCAAAGTTGGACGGAAGCTCAAGTTGATAGGCGAGGTCACCTTTTTTTCCAATGATCTTGAAGGGACCCAGGTATCTAGGGGCAAGCTTACCTTTGATACCGAAGCGACGAGTGCCTTTCATTGGAGAGACGCGGAGGTAGACATGGTCTCCGATCTCGAAAGCCAAGTCACGGTGCTTGCTATCATAGTAACTCTTCTAGCACGATTGCACGGCTTTGAGATTTTCACGGATGACTTTACACATTTCTTCAGCTTTTGTGATCAAGTCGTTGCCAAGAAGTTGGCGTTCACCAGTCTCGGACCAATTGAGAGGAGTACAACACTTTCTGCCATATAGAATTTTGATGGGGCCTTCCCAAACTCGCTTGGAAGCTGTTGTTGTAGGAGAACTCGGCATATGGAATACAATCCTCCCACTTCATGCCAAAAGAAATGACACAAGCCCTGATCATATCTTCAAGGATTTGATTGACTCGCTCGACTTGGCCACTAGTTTGGGGATGGAAAGCTGTGCTGAAGCGAATGTTGGTGCCCATGGCCTTCTGAAAGGAGTCCCAGAACTTAGAGGGGAAAATGCTTCCACGATCTGAAGAGATCAAATGCGGAATACCGTGCAAGGAGACAATTCTGGAGGTGTATAGCTCTGCCAACTGAGCTGCTGTGATAGAGTGTTTGATAGGAAGGAAATGAGCCACTTTAGTAAGCTTGTCAATGACAACGAAGATAGCATCATTCCCACGCTTGGACTTTGGAAATCCAGTCATGAAGTCCATCTCGATATGATCAAACTTCCATTCTGGAACAGCAAGAGGTTGGGGGAGACCAGCTGGTCATTGGTGTTCTACTTTCACCCTTCGACAGACATCACATTCATTCACAAACTGAGCAATTTCTTGCTTCATTCGAGTCCACCAATACGACTGCTTGAGGTCATGGTACATCTTCGTACTTCCAGGATGAATGGATAGAAGGGAATTCTGTGCCTCGTTCATAATTACTTTCCTTAGATCGCCTTTAGGAACCACAATTCGATCCTCGAAGAATAGAGTATCTTTGACATCCAAGCGATAGCACTTCTATTTGGAGAGGCCCTTGGCAATACCACGTTTCACCTTCTTCACCATGGTATCCAGGAGTTGTGCCTCACGAATTTGATCTTCCAAAGTAGGAGAGACTAGGAGGTTGGCAAGAAAGCCTTGAGGAACAACTTGGAGATTCAGCTTGCGGAAAGCTTCACAAAGGTCCAGTTGGAATGGCTTGAGGATTAAGCTGTTGCAATAAGCCTTTCTGCTCAAAGCATCTGCAATCACATTCGCCTTGCCAGGAGTATATTCAATACTAGATTGTACTCTTGAATCATTTCGACCCAACGAGATTGCCTGAGGTTGAGGTTGGGTTGAGTGAAGATATACTTGAGGCTCTTGTGATCGGTGAATATGTCCACTTTCCTTCCCAACAAGAGATGTCTCCATGTTATTAATGCATGGACAACTGCCGCCAACTCAAGATCGTGAGTGGTAGTTCTTTTCGTTGGGCTTCAACTAGCGATAGGTATAGGCCACAACTTTCTTCTCTTGCATTAAAACAGCACCGAGACCTTGAAGAGAAGCATCACAGAAACCTCGAATGGTTTGGATTCGTCAAGAGGAGTCCAGACAAGAGTTGTGACTAGCTTCTCTTTGAAGGTGTTGAAAGCAGCATCACACTTAGGCGTCCAGACATACTTGACATGCTTCTGGAGGAGGTTGGAAAGAGGCTTTGCAATCTTTGAGAAATTCTCAACGAATCTTCGGCAATAGCTTGCAAGACCAAGAAAACTGCGGAGCTGCTTGACATTCTGAGGAGGTTCCCAATTCACAATTGCAGACACCTTCTCGGGATTAACAGCAACACCCTTGGTGGAGATGATATGACCAAGGTAAAGAACTTCATCAAGCCAAAACTCACATTTGGAAAACTTTGCATAGAATTGATACTCTCTGAGTTTGTCAAGCACCAATCGCAAATGTTTGGCATGATCCTTCTTATTCTTGGAGAAGACCAAAATATCATCGAGATACACCAGAACGAATTCATCGGTGTAGGGGTTGAAGATGAAGTTCATCATTCAAGAGAATGTTGGAGGAGCATTGACAAGGCCGAAAGACATGACAGTATATTCATAAGAACCATTGCTTGTTCTGAATGTTGTCTTGGGAATATCTTGTTCGCGAATGCGAATCTGATGATAACCCATACGAAGGTCAAGCTTGGGAAATACTTTAGCACCTTTGAGGTGCTTGAATAGCTCATTGATGTTGGGAAGTGGATACTTGTTCTTGATTGTCTTCTTGTTCAATGGACGGTAATCGACGCACAGTCGGTCCATGCCATCCTTCTTCTGGACAAAAAGAACTCCACAACCCCATGGAGATGAACTCGGTCTGATCAAACCCAGCCGCTCTTGTTCATTGTCGGAGTAATTGGCCACGGATACCCCGAAGACGGCGAGACAATAATTCAAGACATCGGGGCTAGCAAAGCCCCTTAGTCCGCCTGCCCGACCGCTCTTGCCAGCTCCCCGTCCGACTGCTCTGCCCGGCCGGCTGCCGGCTGCGGACTGCGCCGACCAGCCGACTGCCGACTACGCCAACCAGCCGGGTGCCGACTGCAGCCCGACTCGACACCAACAAGACACCAACGAGACGACCGTACCTAAGCACTATTCACGTGTCACCCCAGCCATCATGTATAGTGTCACTTGTCCCCTGGCACTATTTATGAAGTGACCCAGGGGACAAGCATGACACCCCACCATGCCTTGCCCATGCCACCACTTAGCTTACTTCCTAAGCTAGCCATGCTTCTTCAGCTAGCGGTCGGACGCACATGTTGCAGTCCGACCACTGGCTGCCTAGCCGGCTGCAAAAAGCTCGACTGATGTGTTGGAGTCCGCCTACCCAACCGGCTGAAGAAGAAAAAGAAGAAGACAAAGTAGTCGCCGGGAGATCCGGCCTGACTGCTCAGCAGTCGGCCCGAATCTCGGGGGCTACACCCAGCGGATGCGCTGACACACCCCCGCAAGGAAGAAGACAAAGTAGTTGCCGGGAGACCCGTCCCGACTGCTCAGTAGATGGCCCAAATCTCGAGGGCTACACCCAGCGGGTGCGCTGACGCGCCCCCGCAAGGAAGAAGACAACATAGTTGTCGGGAGATCCGGCCCGACTGCTCAGCAGTCAGACCGAATCTCGGGGGCTACACCCAGTGGGTGTGCTGACGCCCCCGCGTGGAAGAAGACAAAGTAGTTGCCGGGAGATCCGGCCCGACTGCTCAGCAGTCGGCCCGTATCTCGGGGGCTACATCTAGCACATGCACTGACACGCCCCCGCGAGGAAGAAGACGAGCTCGAATCTTAGCGTCTACACCCAGTGGGTGCGCTGGCGTGCCCCCATAGAAGATTGCAAGGAACAAAAACAAGAGACAAAAGAAGAGTTTTGTCCGGCTGCCAGCAGCCGGCAGAAGAGAAAAGAGAAGGGCGCTGCCAGACGCCTCGCCGCCTGGCCGGCTCTGCCAAGCCGGCTCGGCCGCGTACCGCTCGCTGCCTAGCCGGTCAAACCCTCCTCGAGCACCCGGAGGCTCGAGGGCTACACCCAGCTGGTGCGCCAGCGCGCTCCGCGAGCGCCGAGCCACGTCGGTTGTTTTCAACAACCTTTGCCGCGACTACACGAAATCAATGTGAGATCCTCACCCGCATATTTTTGCATCACGCAAGCACAGATAACCCCGAGCGATGCTCGGGGGCTATCTCCGCATTTTATTACAGTTGCACCACTGTTCGCCCTGGCGCCAGCCGGAGTTGGCCCGAAGCCTGGCCGCTTGGCCTGCAACGTTTTTTCCCGCAGACGGCTTAGTAGAGTGCACAGTACCAAAGGCCCACCTCTCAGCCACAGACCGCAGAGCGGCTGTCCGGCTAGCGAGAGCAAAATCTGGAGGTCACCCCACGCGAAAAATGTGCGGGAAGAGAAACGCTTCGGGCGACCCGACCGTTTCCTTTATGAGTATCTGCTCGGTTAAACCGCTCCCAGAGTCTGAGTATTGTACACTCCACTTCGCGGCCCACTCTCAGCCACAGTCCGCAGAGCGGCTGTCCAGCAAGTGAGAGCACAAGCCAAAAAGCAGAGGGAACACGAAAAAGATTAAAGGGGGCTTGGACGAAACCGAGTCGGCACCCTCCGCATAAAACTTGCAATGCTAAAAGCAATCATTTGATATATCTGTGCGGACTAACTTTGTCTTTTGCATGATCATTTCCATGAACACCCGCCAAAAAACCTCCGCCCAACTTTGCCAAGTTGCCCGGAGTCATGGGGGCTACTGTCAGAGTAATTGGCCACGGATACCCCGCAGACGGCGAGACAATAATTCAAGACATCGGGGCTAGCAAAGCCCCTCAGTCCGACTGCCCGGCCACTCTTGCTGGCTCCCTGTCCGACTGCTCTGCCCGGCCGGCTGCCGGCTGCGGACTGCGCTGACCAGCCGGCTGCCGACTGCGCCAACCAGCCGGCTGCCGACTGCAGCCCGACTCGACACCGACAAGACACCAACAAGTTGACCATACCTAAGCACTATTCACGTATCACCCCAGCCATCATGTATAGTGTCACTTGTCCCCTGTCACTATTTATGAAGTGACCAAGGGGACAAGCATGACACCCCACCATGCCTTGCCCATGCCACCACTTAGCTTACTTCCTAAGCTATCCATGCCTATATAAGCTAGCTCCATCCATCCATCAGGGGATGGATTCCCACACCCACACCCAAGCAAGATAGCAAGCTAGCTAGCCCTCCATCCATCCACACAACACCCACACGCATGAGCACCCATATGCTCTCACGAGCATGGATGCCATAGGCTAGCCGGCCACAAGGCACCCATGCCACGCATATACAAAGTCAGATGCCTATGGCACTGACCAATGATACAACTCCAGGAGCACTCTGTACAAAATATACCAGATATACTCCGACATGGAGGAGTAGGGGTATTATCTCTCCGGAGAGCCCCGAACCTGGGTAACTAGCGCGTGCTATTCGCATACCCGCTCCCGGGCCTATCAGCAACAGTCTTACCCTCACACGAAGCCACCTTGTGGCATATGTCGTCTTGCACCCCCCGTGAGAATACCACGACATTCATCGAGATGTTTCTTCAATTCTTTCAGCTCCTTGGGTCCAAGCTTGTAAGGACATTTGCAAACGGGTTCAGGGGCAGGCTCAAGATCGATAACGAACTTGACTGGCCGGTGAGGAGGCATACTCGAAAGCTCTTCTGGAAAGACATCTTGGTACTCGCAAACGGCTGGAATTTGAGAAATAGCATCCAACTCGCCCTTCTCATTGAGAGAAAACAACCGAATGGTTTCGTCACGAGCGGCATAGATGATAACATCCTCAGAAGAGTGTGTCAATTGAATCTCTCTGGCAGCACAATCAAGTTGAGCCTTGTGCTTAGAAAGCCAGTCCATCCCAAGAATTAGATCAATATCCAAGTCGCCATTAACAATTGGTTTAGATAGAAATTTATAGTCGCCCATCTTGATACTGACATTCGGAACCATCATGCTAGAGCTCAAACGCTTAGCCGGAGAAATAACTTGCATTGCTTTAGGTAATTCCTCTGTGTCAAAATTGTGCTTCGATGCAAAAGGATATTACATGAAAGAATGTGATGCACCAGTATCAAATAAGACTTTTGCAGGAATATCATTAACTGGAAGATTGCCCACTATCACGTCAGTAGATTCCTCCACTTGTGCTGCATTCATCATGTTCACCTTTGCAGACTTGGGATTATGCTTGACCACTGCATTGCTTGAAGATCTCACAGGAGGAGGAGGCGGAAGGCGCCTTTGGTTGAAGCACTTGTTCGCGTAGTGACCTTTCCGCTGGCACTTGTTGCAAGTCACCTCTGAGAGCGGACGATGATAAGGAGCATTTGACCTTGGAGCTTGATTCTGAGACTTGTTCTGATAGCCTAGGTTGGGTGGGTGGGAAGATCCATGAACACCTGAGTTCTTCTGCTGGTGAGGCTGACGAAACGGAGGAGGAGGAAGGTAGAACTTCTGCTGCTTAGCTGCCACTTGTGAGGAAGCAGAAGACTGAACTGGATCCCTGATTCTCTTCTTAGAAGCCTCACACTTGAGCTGAGCACCTTCTTGCTTGAGGGCCATGTTGTAGAATTGATCAAACTGAGTAGGCTCAACAAGAACGAGAGATAACTGCAGATCCTCTCTGAGGCCACCTCTGAATTGATAAATCATACTCTTTTCATTAGGAACGTCTTGTTTAGCGAAGCGAACAAGTTTCTGAAATTGTTTGTTTTATTCGTACACGGACATGTTGTCTTGCTTGAGATTGCGAAACTCCTCACGCTTGCTCTCAACAACACTAGTAGGAATGTGGTGAGCTTTAAAGTCCCGACAGAAGTCAGTCCAAGTAATCACTCGACCTCCTCTGGAATCTTTGTATTGCTGGAACCAATCAGCTGCTTGGTCCTTGAGCTGAAAAGAAGTGAACTTGACGTAGTCCTCAGGCCTGACATAGCTACATTCAAAATGCTTGTTGATATCCACGAGCCAATCATCAGCGTCTGTGGCCTCGGCACATTAGCTGAAAGACTTCGGCTGATTTGCAAGGAACTGGTTGAGGGTAGGAAACTGAGGCTGATGGTTGAACTGCCCTTGACCTTGATTCCCTTGGTTGCCTTGGCCTTGGTTGCAATCTTGCAAGAATTGCAAAAGCATCTGGGTGCTGGCGTTGGTGGCGGCCACGACAGCTTGCCATGCCTCCGGAGGCGGAGGAGGTGGCGGCGGTGGTGGGTTCGATCGACCTTCTTCACCACGATCCGGGTTGTTGCGAGTTGGCGGAGCCATCCTGAGGAAGATGACATCCGTTAGAACCACTAATGACATGATAGATAAGTAGAATAAAAGGCTAGAAATTGCAACATATAGTGTTCACAATAAACATTCGAACAAGGATGAACGAATGAATTCCCAAAGCTAACATCACACATCCATTAAGGTGAGAAGCCACTTGATAAGAGATTGATGAAAGGAATACCAAGGTATGATTGGAACAAATAAGTGGTAAGGATTACCCAATCACAAACCAAATATCTGCGGGAAGAAATGCTAGAGCTGCTTGAATCCCACCTATAAACTCCCGAAACTTTCTGGTTATGCAATCAGGTGTTGGGGATATATGGGAAGCAATATACCTCACCGAAACTAACAATCCCTACATCCAGCTGTATCCATCCGTCAACACATAACCAAGAAACCTTCGGAAATCGTGTACCTCAACCTTCGAAAAAGCATCCGTTATACGAGTTATCGCAATACTCCCGAACTCCCCAGTACTGGGTGATGTCGAGGTTATCTCACCAACAACTGCATAAAAGAGATTTTCGATGTCAGCAAAACCCAAGTATTCCAGAACTGCAACGATAAAATTGTGACGACAACACCTTGGAGCTCAACACCCCGGGACACTGCCACAACCCCTAAATGTCAGGAGGCACCAAGAACAATGTTGTCATCACAAGACTATCAGAACGATCCCAAGATACCTGCATGATCCTAAAAAAAATTTAGTGAAATTTGAGGAGAGGAAAGTCAAATCATCTACGCCAGGAGACCTCACCAGAGCGACAAAGGGACTGAGGAGTAAAAAGAATCCTACTCTCCGATATATATAATCCTAAGACTCAAAACATTTTTGTTCTAGACTCAACAATGCCAGCGATTCGATCAAGCAGGGGGCTCCTAAGTCGCTGATGGCTCTTATTACCCACTTGTAACGCCTACAATGCGGTTATGCCTCTAAGTCGTGCCTCAACACATGAGAGATATAGCCACATCATGGGCATTACATTGCTGTCACTGAAGGGGTCGACTCTCCTGGCATCTCTGGGGTTGTCCTTGTTTCCTGTGATGCTCTTCAGCCACTGGGCCACTGTCTTGGCCGATACTTCCTCTGGATGAACCCGAGCAGTGTCGTTAGCTCTAGAGTACATCCACATCGAGTGATCGCGAGCCTGGAGTGGCTGGATGCATCGACTGAGAAACACCTCCAACAAATCCATGCCAGTGACACCCTGATTGATCAGCTGGACCACTATCTCAACCAGCATGTTTGTTTCCACCCTCTTCGCAGTGGTTACTTTCAATAAATAAGGGGTCTGGGCATGATCTAAAGTAAAAGGGGGAAGTCCAATCGACTGGCCTAGAGTCGCATTGTCCTGACAGTAGAACCAGGTGGACTGCTAGCCCCTGACCGACTCAGGAAGTGTCATGGAAGGGAAAGAACTCCTTTTCCTCTTCTGGATACCCAAACCCCCACACATTTGGATAACGTGTGTTCTCTTGTTACTCGTGTTCGCTTTCTTTACCGACTGAGAGCGGATTGTGAAGATGTGCTTGAAAAGACCCCAGTGCGGTCGACAACCCCAGAAATTTTCGCACATGGACACAAATGCGGCAAGGTATGTGATAGTGTTGGGAGAAAAGTGATGGAGTTGGGCTCCAAAAAAGTTCAAGAAACCCCGAAAAAAGGGTGCGGGGGAAGGGAGAAACCGCGGTCGACATGGGTTGCGAGCAGAACACACTCATCCGGGCGCGGCTATGGTTCTGTTTCCCCCTCCGGCAATCACAAAGCCCCATCGACGATCAGTCCGGACTCAGCCACCTCCTCCAAATCTTTCGGCCGGAGCGAGGATTGGATCCAATCGCCCTGGATCCAAACCGGCATTGGTGCTTTCATTGAGAGTTCTGCTGTGTCGTGGCGGTAAGGCTTGATGGCTCCTTCAATCATCTACAATGATGCGATCCAGGGTGAGGTTTTCCTCCCCGGACAGACCTTCGTATTCGGCAGCTTTGCATCGCGGGCCAATTCGCTTGGCCATCTGGAGCAGATCGATAGCTACGCCCCTGGACATCGGGTCAGGTTTGGAAGCCTGAACTACACCGCCGACATCCACGAAGACTTGATCTTCGATGGATTCGAGCCCATGACAGGTGTGCCGAACAGTCACAAGGAGCATGACTTAGATCTGCTATGGGACGGTGTTTGGAAGATCACACCTGCTGCTGCTCCGGCCTTAGATCCGGAACGAATCATGCCATCCGAAGACTGGTGGATGGACCCCGCCATGGAGGCCGCACACTCGGCGGTTTTAGAGCCGAACACAGACTTCGCCTCCAATGAGGTCTGTGTCATCGGACCCTCAGACTCGTCTCCGGCCATAGGCTCCGAACCGCGTGCATCCATGCCTACCGAACTTGATCGGGCACCGATCATGGAGTTTACCTCCGCGGATATCTTTCAGCACTCGCCCTTGGGGGATGCGCTAAATTCATTAAAGTCTCTCTCCCTATCAGGAGACTCTTGGGCGAACTATGTATGGCTTGAGTGGGAAGCGAACGACAAAGGAATTCGTTTCCCACCCACCACCCACTTAATATCCACTGTCGATGACTTAACCGACATGCTTGATTTTGACTCCGAAGACATCGACGGTACGGACGACGATGCAGGAGAAGAACATGAACCACCACCCACAGGGCGCTGGACAGCCACCTCATCATATGATATATATATATGGTGGACACACCCAAAGAAAGCGATGGTGACGAGGCAACAGAGGATAATCCCCTTGAGAAGCAATCTAAGCACCGACGGTGCTGCTCTAAGCCCCACCATAGCAAAAATGGCGATACCGGCACAAGAGACAATAACACTCCGGTTGATGCCGAATACAAAAAGAATCCCGCCCAGCCAAGCTTTGAGCAAGCCAGACAGGAGGATGGGCAAATTAGCCCTGATAAACAAGCAATGGATGGATATTTTTCGGAGCACGACAATTACATGCCTCTCTCCAAAGACGAGGTGAGCCTCAGTGACCAAGAGTTTATCGTACCTGAGGACCGTGTCAAGTAGGAGCGCTTCAAGCACTAGCTTATAGCCACTACAAAATGCCTGAAGAAAAAGCAGCAGCAGCTCCAAGCCGATCAAGATCTACTAACTGATAGATGGACTGAGGTCCTGACAGCCGAGGAATATGGACTCGAGATCCCAACAAAAAGTTACCCAAAGCGCAGGTTGCTACCTCAACTCGAAGAGGAGGCATTAAAGCCTACACTACCAGCGTAGGATGCGACTGACCGGCCACCCCATGGCCGAGACAAAGCAGTGTATCAACCTGAAGGCCAGCCCGCACCTCGTCGCCAGACAAGCAAAAACACGAAGGCCCGGGGCTACACGCATGACCTGCGAGACAAATTGGAAAACAAAGCAGGACAATCAAGATCGATCTACGGATCACGGGGGCGCGCCACAACACGTGACGAAGACTATCACGCCGGATATTCTAAAAACAAATCCTGTCGGGCCGAATACAACAGACCAGACTCATTTGAACTACGTCGTGATGTAGCCCGGCATAGAGGCGCCGCACACCCCTTATGCTTCACGGATGAAGTAATGGATCATGAATTCCCAGAAGGGTTTAAACCCGTGAACATTGAATCATATGATGGTACAACAGACCCCGCGGTATGGATTGAAGATTTCCTTCTCCACATTCACATGGCCCGCGGCGATGATCTACATGCCATCAAGTACCTCCTGCTAAAACTCAGAGGACCGGCTCGGCATTGGCTGAATAGCCTGCCGGCAAACTCCATTGGAAGTTGGGAGAACCTGGAAGATCGATTCCTTGACAACTTCCAGGGCACTTATGTGCGACCCCAGGATGCTGATGACTCAAGTCATATAACCCAACAGCCCAGAGAGTCAGCTAGGAAATTCTGGACTCGGTTCCCAACTAAAAAGAACCAAATTGTTGATTGTCCAGATGCCGAAGCCCTAGTGGCCTTTAAGCATAACATCCGTGATGAGTGGCTCACCCGACACCTCAGCCAAGAGAAGCCGAAGTCCATGGCAGCCCACACGACACTTATGACCCTATTTTGTGTGGGCGAGGACAGCTGGCTGGCTCGTAGCAACAGCACATCAAGAAATCCTGGCACTTCAGATGCCAGAGATAGCAACGGCAAGCCCCGACGTAACAGACATAAGCGTCGCAACAATGGCGATAACGCCGAAGACACGGCAGTCAATGCCGGATTTAGTGGCTCTAAGTCAGGTCAGCGAAAAAGCCATTCAAAAGAAACAATCCGGGCCCGTCCAGTCTGGACCGCATACTCGATCGCTCGTGCCAAATTCACGACACCCCTGATCAACAAAGAATGCTGGGTGTTCAAATAGACCGGCAAATTGAATGTCGAAAACAAGGAAAAGGGGCTGCATAGCGATGACGAGGAGCACCGGCCGCCGAACACAGGAGGACAGAAGAAATTTCCTCCCGAAGTGAAAACGGTAAACATGATATACGCAACCCATATTCCCAAGCGGGAACGGAAGCGTGCACTAAGGGACGTCTATGCGATGGAGCCAGTCGCCCGAAAGTTCAACCCATGGTCTTCCTGTCCGATCACCTTTGATCGCAGGGACCATCCGACAAGTATCCGTCATGGCGGTTCAGCCACGTTGGTCCTCGATCCCATCATTGACGGATTCCACCTTACAAGAGTTCTTATGGACGGTGGCAACAGCCCGAACCTACTCTATCAGGATACAATGCGCAAAATAGGCATCGATCCCTCATGGATCAAACCCACTAAAACCACCTTTAAAGGTGTCATACCAGGTGTAGAGGCCTATTGCACGGGCTCAATCACACTGGAAGTAGTCTTCGGATCTCCGGACAATTTCCGAAGTGAGGAGTTAATCTTAGACATCGTCCCTTTCCACAGTGGCTGTCACGCACTCCTCGGACGAACCACATTCGCCAGATTCAATGTTGTACCACACTATGCATACCACAAGCTCAAGATGCTAGGACCTCACGGGGTTATAATAGTCAATGGAAACACAGAGCGCTCCCTTCGTACAGAGGAGCACACTGCGGCCCTCACAGCAGAAGTACAGAGTAGCCTTCTTAGTCAGACCTCCAATTCGGCAATAACGCCCCTAGACACCATCAAGCGAGTTCGGAGTACTCTGCAACAGGATCACCCGGCACGCCTGGAGCTCGCCTAGCAATTCGACCTTTGCCCTAGTCCCAGTCAAGCGGAGAAATTCGTGCCGCGCGTACATAATTACGCACTTAAAATACCATGGGCATAGGCGGAGGCACAGCTACAATGCGGCTCAACCGCCACAGGACCAATACATTTTCATCCTTTTCTTTCTTCCAGGTCCCTATTTTCTGGAGGCTATTGGACCCATCACGGGACGAAAACACCAAGGAAGCAAGGTACTTTGACATACAAAGGAATACCCAGGTGGTCTCTGATAACAATTGTTATACCTGTTTTACATACCCACACACAGCTCGCCTTTGGTCAGGACATGTCAAATAGTCATATTTTGCTTATCCCGCTACTTGTATACATACGCTTTGACGTATTATTCAAATAACAATGGAAAATAATGTATAGCGTCAGCTTATCATTACATTTCTTTATCTTTTTCCTTGACTGCTTATTTATTACAAACTGCACCCGTACATTTTTGGTACGTTTAGCTCGCCAGGGGCTTCAGTGTACCCCATAACACGACAAGAATAGTCCGAACACTTTCGACAGTGCGGCACCCCGAACTTGTAGCATTATATGCATTAGCTCCGAATCATGTCTTGGGTCAATAGTTGGATTTGCCCGGCTCCCATGTTTTGCTGCCTTACGTTCCGCTACATCGGCTAAGGTGGCACAGGGAGAAATGCTACGATTGTGTCCCGGTTCTTCCGGACGAGCACCTCAGTAGAGAAAGCCGAAAACTGACTGTCATGATACGGCGAGAGCTGGTCGCTGTTCGAGAGGTTTCAAATCCTTAAAGATTTTTTCGCTTTGGGCGAGGAATCGGCCTTGTCCGATTTAGGCGTCTATAGCGCCCCAAGTTCGGCCTTCCGAATACAAGGGGCTACGCCAAAATTTAAAATTATAGACTTCCATGGCTAAGTGAGAGTGATAAAGCCGTATAGTCTGATTGCCTTGTTCTTGCGCTAAACACCTCCTTAAAAGGACCAAAAATTTGGATAAAGAGTGTTTAGATTTATCTCAAACACCCCAGTACTAGTTACATGGGGGCAGAAGCCGACGACTGGCCAACTCTCATATTTTATAAACAGCCGCACAGAAGGTAATATTTTAAATCAACAAGCGTTATATAGCGCAAATGAACTCGTTTTCATATTACATGATGAAATTAGTATATTCATTCAAATATTACATCCTTAGCTCATTACTCCGCCAGAAGGCGGGCGCCCTTCAGGACACAGTCATAATACTTTTCGGGGTAGCGGTGCTCCTTGCCCTTCGGCGGCCCCTCCGTCACCAGCTTCTCGACATCCATCTTCGCCCAGTGCACTTTCGCACGATCAAAGGCCCTGCGAGCACCTTCAATATAGACTGACCGCTTTATAACTTCAAGCCGCGGGCAGGCATTCAGAAGCCGCTTTACCAGGCCGAAGTAGCTGCTAGGCAGGGGCTTGGCAGGCCACATCCGGACTATGAGATCCTTCATGGCCAGTTCAGCCGCCTTGTGAAGTTCGACCAGTTCCTTCAGCTGGTCGCTCAAGGGCTTCGGATGTTCGGCCCCAATATACTGGGACCAGAACAACTTCTCCGTCGACCTCCCTCCCTCAGCTCGGTAGAACTCTGCGACATCAGAGATGCTGCACGGCAGATCTGCGAACGCTCCTAGGGAGCTCCAAATTCAGGTAAGTAAAAATAAAGTCTCCTTCACATGCTTGCTTTGCATATTGAATGCCTTACCCGCCGCAATATTCTTAGCCGCTTGAACCTCTTGGAGGGCCTTTAGGGATTCAGCTTTGGCATCATGTGCACTCTGGCGGGCCTTTGCAAGCTTGGACTCTTGCTTCTTAGAGTCACACACCAAGGACTCGTATTTTTTTTGACGAAGTCCTACGGCTCTTGCTAGACCTCGTCAACCCGGGCCTCTTGTTTCTCGCGCTCGGTGCGCTCCTTCGCCGCTTTGTCTTCGGCCTCGGACAGCGCCTTCTTAAGGGCCGCCACCTCGGTCGTGGCCCCTATTAAAATTCATGATGCTTCTATTAGCATCAACAACTTTTCCTTTATAAAACATACAGACAGGGTATTGTGTACCTTTGTTTTCCTGAAGCTGCCTCTTGACGATGCCGAGCTCTTCCTCATTCCGCTCCAGGTCCCGCTTCAGTCCGCAGACCTCCGCAGTATGAGCAGCTGCGACTAGCTGCGACGCCTGCTTATCCACGTAGACATCTTCTGTTAGACTCCTGTGGATGATATTTAATCCTCTGTTCGGCCTTTATTTATGAACACCAAATAGAGCTTTAGGGATTACAATCTATACTGTGATATTTTCTTATTACTTACCACAGGCTTCGGCCAGTCCGCTTTTGGCGGACCGGACCTTCTCGATCACCGTATCCACGAGGGTACGGTGTTCTTCATCAATGGAAGCGCCTCGAAGCGCTTCCAGCAAGTTGTCCGACGCCTCTGGATGGACAGAGGTCATCGGCATAGGCGGCTCACCCCCCTAGGGGAAAGGCTGCCCGCCTGAATCTAGAACCACTACGGGTTCCCGCGTAGTATCTGGCTGGGGCCGGACTTGTTGTGGCCCCCATCATCAGAATCCATGGGGGTCTTCCCTCTCGTGTGCCCGGCGTCCGGGATTTTGCTTTGGGGCGTTTCTAGAACTGTCTCCCCTTGGTCCAGTATCCTCTGAGACAACACCTTGGTGTCGTCCGCAGGCCGGGGGGAGGTGGCCGTTGGGAGTGAATCGTTGTTCATCGCCGACTGGCCCAAAGACCCATCCGAGGAGGATACGTTGATATGGGCTCTGGCCGGACTGCACGATCATATTTGACATGGTAAGAAGCAATAAAGCAAGACATACCAGAAGTATTATAGTGTCCGAATACTTACGACTTCGCCAGGGGCTTGTCCGTGGGCAACCACTCTTCGTCGCTGTAGGCGGCTGTGGTGGAGTGGTCTGGGGGGAGGGTCCTTCCCTTCTTGGACCCTTCGGCCTCCCCAGACGGGGCGGCCTTCCTTTTCTTTTCCCCCTGGTTAAGAGGGGAGGGCTTTCTTCTTCCTCCTCATCGTTTTCATTGGAGGAGCATGCCTCGGTGTCTTCGGACGATGAGTCTGATACAACCTTGCACCGGAGAGCTTTCCTGGTCCCTGTGGCCCTCTTCTTGGACTTCTTCTCCGGCACCTCGTAGGGAGCCAGAAACAACATCTCCATTAAGAGAGCCGTTGCTGGATCTTCGGGTAGTGGAGCTGGACAGTCAATATGCTCCGCTACCGCCACCCAGTCCTATTGAATTGGGGTGGAGGCTTAGAGTCCTCCCACGAATATACTGCAGAAAGAAACATCTTGCAAAATATAAAGCTTACCGGATTGGCGAGGCGCTTTGCACTGAGTCCGCGATCTTCAATTATGGGAGGAGGTACCTCACCGGCCTTGAACAACACCTTCCAGACATCTTTATGCCTCATATCGAAGATCTCTCGCAGCGTCTGTTGTTTGGCCGGGTCGAACTCCCACATATTGAAAGCCCGTCTTTGACACGGAAGGAACTGGCAGAAGAGCATGACCTGGACCATGTTGACAAGCTTGATTTTCTTGCTTATCATATTTTTGATACAGGTCTGGAGCCCGGTCAGCTCCACCGATGAGCCCCAGGCTAAGCCCTTCTCTTTCCAGGAGGTGATCCGCATGGGGATTCCAGATCGAAATTCGGGGGCCGCTGCCCAGTCGGCATCACGCGGCTCGGTGATGTAGAACCACCATGATTGCCACCCCTTCACGGTCTCCACATAGGAGCCTTCGGGCCAGGTGACATTGGGCATCTTGCCCACCATGGCGCCTCCGCACTCTGCTTGCTGACGGACCACAACCTTCGGCTTCACGTTGAAGGTCTTCAGCCATAGGCCGAAGTGGGGCGTAATGCAGAGGAAGGCCTTACACATGACGATAAACGCCGAGATGTTGAGGATGAAATTGGGGGCCAGATCATGGAAGTCCAGCCCATAGTAAAACATGAGCCCGCGAACAAATGGGTGGAGGGGGAATCCCAGTCCGCGGACAAAGTGAGAGAGAAACAGTACCCTCTCCTGAGGCTCCGGGGTAGGGATGATCCGCCCTTCGGTAGGGAGCCGATGCGCGATGTCTGCGGTGAGGTATCCGGCCTCCCGGAGCTTCGTGATGTCCTCCTCCTTAACGGAGGAGGCCATCCACTTGCCTCCCACTCCGGACATGCTTGAATAAACTTTGCGGGGAAGGAGAAGGCTTGGGTACTAGAGCTCAAGCGAAGGAGAATGGATGAGCATAGGAAGAAGAAGGCGTGGGTGGAAAAAGGTGAATCCTTATCCCTTTATAAAGGCGGTAGAAACCATGCACCTCCCCACTTGCCCTGTAAACTCGCTCATTCCCCAAGCGTCGTGTTGATGGCGCGGTTGGGTTACCCACACCCGCATTGATGAGAATCTCGTCATAAGGGGACATGATCTCTGCTTCGACAAGACGTGCCAATGATACCGCCTCGCAATATGTGCAGCAGCAGGTTAAAGAAATGGTTCAAATAATGACCAGGCTGTGGCATGATGTCATGCTATGAAAGGTTGTCAGTAGATTAGATTTGTGGAATATTATGCTCTCTACGGTGGTGTGTGAAATTTGTTTTGTAGAGCCGGACACGATTCTTGTGTTCAAAATCTTTTATGGAGTATTCGGAGAAGTAACCCGCCTTGCAATGCCGAAGACAATCTGCGCGCCAGACTCATCGTCATTGAAGCTTGGTTCAGGGGCTACTGAGGGAGTCCTAGATTAGGGGGTCCTCGGACAGCCGGACTATGTACTTGTGCCGGACTGTTGGACTATGAAGATACAAGATTGAAGACTTCGTCCCGTGTCCGGATGGGACTCTCCTTTGCTTGGAAGGCAAGCTTGCATATTCGGATATGTAGATTTCCTTCTCTGTAATCGACTCTGTGTAAGCCTAGCCCCTCTGGTGTCTATATAAACCAAAGGGTTTAGTCCGCAGGATAAGAACAATCATAATCATAGGCTAGCCTCTAGGGTTTAGCCTCTACGATCTCATGGTAGATGAACTCTTGTAATACTCATATCATCAAGATCAATCAAGCAGAAAGTAGGGTATTACCTCCATCGAGAGGGCCCAAACCTGGGTAAACATTGTGTCCCCCGCCTCCTGTTGCCATTATCCTTAGACGCACAGTTCGGGACCCCCTACCCGAGAATCGCCGGTTTTGACACCGACACCGTCCTCTAACCTCCAGTGTTCAAGGTATTCCTACATTGGTAGTAACTAAGGTAGAATGACCAACGCAATCTAAAAGAAGATGATTCATACGTTTTACTTCCTGATTGCAGTGCAGGTACGAGCGAAAACAACTGCATCCTAGTCCGGAATGCACTTTCTACTAGTTCATCCATGGACCAAGGACTAGCTGGCACGGCTGCACGGCGGTTTTTTGGATAGATGCGCGTACAAGAGGCATTGTGGTCTCCTTATTTCTGCAAATAGCGGTGCATAAATTTAGTGGAATGCACAAGAATTTCACCTGGTCAGTACACTGCATGGTTCAGTTCAGCATTCCAGTTGAGACCACAATTATAATTAGTTATTCTGGAATGAGAGAACCTAACCCTGGATGGTGGCAACAAGAAAAAACCAGAGTGAACTCCAGGAAATTTAAGCCTGCCGGGAGTCCCTTTGCTTAGAGAAGCCTTGCTTGTTTTTTTCCTGATTTGTAAGCCTTCTCACAACTTTGTCTTTTGTTGTGAACAAGCATATGTTTGTTATGTTCTATGAATCATTAAGATGTATAAAATTGCTTAACTTATGCTTTTCAAGTATTTTGTGAAGACGAGTTTAATGTGAGTGTTCCACATGAGCGCTGGACTAGCGTGTGAACATTTGGAATTTACATTGTGGCCTGAGTTAACTGCATGAACCACTGTAACAAGATACATAGTTGCTTATATGTCAGACAGCAGATTGTTGATTGTTAGTCAGTCGATAGCCTAGTGTTGAAGTGAGCTGAGCCAGTGTGCCGTGTTTTGCACAACTGCTTACAAGTGGGGTAGCACCAACAGTGTTTACAAGTACTTATGTATACGTTGGCGCATAGTTCTCGAACTAGTGCTCTATTTCATCAAAACACACACTGCTCGT
This sequence comes from Triticum aestivum, assembly GCF_018294505.1. NCBI lineage: Eukaryota > Viridiplantae > Streptophyta > Magnoliopsida > Poales > Poaceae > Triticum > Triticum aestivum. Next base: position 183,131,933 of record NC_057795.1, read on the forward strand.
ATGATAAACCTGAAGGAAATATGCCCTAGAGGCAATAATAAAGTTATTATTTATTTCCTTATATCATGATAAATGTTTATTATTCATGCTAGAATTGTATTAACCGGAAACATAATACATGTGTGAATACATAGACAAACCTAGTGTCACTAGTGTGCCTCTACTTGACTAGCTCGTTGATCAAAGATGGTTGTGTTTCCTAACCATAGACATGAGTTTTCATTTAATTAACGGGATCACATCATTAGGAGAATGATGTGATTGACTTGACCCATTTCGTTAGCTTAGCACTTGATCGTTTAGTATGTTGCTATTGCTTTCTTCATGACTTATACATGTTCCTACAACTATGAGATTATGCAACTCCCGTTTACCGGAGGAACACTTTGTGTGCTACCAAACGACACAACGTAACTAGGTGATTATAAAGGAGCTCTACAGGTGTCTCCAAAGGTACATGTTGAGTTGGCGTATTTCGAGATTAGGTTTTGTCACTCCGATTGTCGGAGAGGTATCTCTGGGCCCTCTCGGTAATGCACATCACTATAAGCCTTGCAAGCAATGTAGCTAATGATTTAGTTACGGAATGATGCATTATGTAACGACTAAAGAGACTTGCCGATAATGAGATTGAACTAGGTATTGAGATACCGACGATTGAATCTCGGGCAAGTAACATACCGATGACAAAGGGAACAACATATGTTGTTATGCTGTTTGACCGATAAAGATCTTCATAGAATATGTAGGAGCCAATATGAGCATCCAGGTTCTGCTATTGGTTATTGACCGGAGTCGTGTCTCGGTCATGTCTACATAGTTCTCGAACCCGTAGGGTCCGCACGCTTAAAGTTAGATGACGGTTATATTATGAGTTTATGTGTTATCATGTACCGGAGATAGTTCGGAGTCCCGGATGTGATCACGGACATGACGAGGAGTCTCGAAATGGTCGAGACATGAATATTGATATATCGGACGATTATTTTCGGACACCGGAATGGTTCCGGGGGTTATCGGATGTATACCGGAGTACCGGGGGGTTACCAGAACTCCCCGGGGGGTTAATGGGCCTCATGGGCCCAAAGTGGAGAAGAGGAGGGGCCGCCAGGGCAGGCCACGCGCCCCCTCCCCCTCTAGTCCTAATAGGACAAGGAGGGAGGGCAGCGCCCCCTTTCCTTCCTCTCCTCTCTCCCTTCCTTCCCCCTCTCGTAATTGGACAAGGAAAGGAGGGAGTAGGACTCCTCCTAGCGCGCCCCCTCCTGGCCGGCCGCCCCCTCCCCCTTTCTCATTTATATACAGGGGCAGGGGGGCACCTCTAGACACAACAACTGATCCTTGAGATCTATTAGCCGTGTGCGGTGCCCCCTCCACCATATTCCACCTCGATAATATCATAGAGGTGCTTAGGCGAAGCCCTGCGTTGATAGAGCATCATCATCGTCACCACGCCATCGTGCTGACAGAACTCTCCCTCGAAGCTCAGCTGGATCGGAGTTCGAGGGATGTCATCAAGCTGAGCGTGTGCTGAACTTGGAGGTGCCGTGCGTTCGGTACTTGGATCGGTTGGATCGTCAAGACGTACGACTACATCAACCGCATTGTGCTAACGCTTCCGCTTTCGGTCTACGAGGGTATGTGGACACACTCTCCCCTGTCATTGCTATGCATCACCATGATCTTGTGTGTGCATAGATTTTTTTTTGAAATTACTATGTTCCCCAACAGTGGCATCCGAGCCTGGTTTTATGCATAGATGTTATATGCACGAGTAGAACACAAGTGAGTTGTGAGCGATACAAGTCATACTGCTTACCAGCATGTCATACTTTGGTTCGGCGGTATTGCTGGGTGAAGCGGCCCGGACCGACATTACGCTTACGCTTACGCGAGACTGGTTCTACCGACGTGCTTTGCACATAGGTGGCTGGCGGGTGTCAGTTTCTCCAACTTCAGTTGAACCGAGTGTGGCTACGCCCGGTCCTTGAGAAGGTTAAAATAGCACTAACTTGACGAACTATCGTTGTGGTTTTGATGTGTAGGTAAGAATGGTTCTTGCTCAGCCCGTAGCAGCCATGTAAAACTTGCAACAACAAAGTAGAGAACATCTAAATTTTTTGTAGGGCATGTTGTGATGTGATATGGTCAAGACGTGATGCTATATTTTATTGTATGAGATGATCATGTTTTGTAACCGAGTTATCGGCAACTGGCAGGAGCCATGTGGTTGTCGCATTATTGTATGCAATGCAAACGCCCTATAATTGCTTTACTTTATCACTAAGCGGTAGCGATAGTCGTAGAAGCAATAGGTGGCGAAACGACAACGATGCTATGATGGAGATCAAGGTGTCGCGCCGATGACGATGGTGATCATGACGGTGCTTCAGAGATGGAGATCACAAGCACAATATGATGATGGCCATATCATATCACTTATATTGATTGCATGTGATGTTTATCCCTTATGCATCTTATTTTGCTTTGATTGACGGTATCATTATAAGATGATCTCTCACTAAATTTCAAGGTATAAGTGTTCTCCCTGAGTATGCACCGTTGCGAAAGTTCTTCATGCTGAGACACCACGTCATGATCGGGTGTGATAGGCTCTACGTTCAAATACAACGGGTGCAAAACAATTGCATATGCGGAATACTCTGGCTAAACTTGACAAGCCTAGCATATACAGATATGGCCTCGGAACACTCAGACCGAAAGGTCGAGCGTGAATCATATAGTAGATATGATCAACATAGTGATGTTCACCATTGAAAACTACTCCATCTCACATGATGATCGGACATGGTTTAGTTGATTTGGATCAAGTGGTCACTTAGATGATTAGAGGGATGTCTATCTAAGTGGGAGTTCTTAGTAATATGATTAATTGAACTTAAATTTATCATGAACTTAGTATCTGATAGTATTTTGCTTGTCTATGTTTGTTGTAGATAGATGGCTCGTGATGTTGTTCCGTTGAATATTAATGCGTTCCTTGAGAAAGCTAAGTTGAAAGATGATGGTAGCAATTACACGGACTGGGTCCGTAACCTGAGGATTATCCTCATTGCTGCATAGAAGAATTACGTCTTGGAAGCACCGCTGGGTGCCAGGCCTGTTGCAGATGCAACTGGCGACGTTAAGAACGTCTGGCCGAGAAAAACTGATGACTACTCTATAGTTCAGTGTGCCATGCTTTACGGCTTAGAACCGGGACTTTAACGACGTTTTGAACGTCATGGAGCATATGAGATGTTCCAGGAGTTGAAGTTAATATTTCAAGCAAATGCCCGGATTGAGAGATATGAAGTCTCCAATAAGTTCTATAGCTGCAAGATGGAAGAGAATAGTTATGTCAGTGAACATATACTCAAAATGTCTGGGTATAATAATCACTGGATTCAACTGGGAGTTAATCTTCCTGATGATAGTATCATTGACAGAATTCTTCAATCACTGCCACCAAGCTACAAGAGCTTCGTGATGAACTATAATATGCAAGGGATGAACAAGACTATTCCCGAGCTCTACACGCTGCTAAAAGCTGCAGAAGTAGAAATCAAAAAGGAGCATCAAGTGTTGATGGTCAACAAGACCACCAGTTTCAAGAAAAAGGATAAAGCAAAGAAGAAGGGGAACTTCAAAAAGAACAGCAAACAAGTTGCTGCTCAAGAGAAGAAACCTAAGTCTGGACCTAAGCCTGAGATTGAGTGCTTCTACTGCAAGTAGACTGGTCACTGGAAGCGGAACTGTCCCAAGTATTTGGCGGATAAGAAGGATGGCAAGGTGAACAAAGGTATATGTGATATACATGTTATTGATGTGTACCTTACTAATGCTCGCAGTAGCACCTGGGTATTTGATACCGGTTCTGTTGCTAAAATTTTCAACTCGAAACAGGGACTACGGATTAAGCGAAGATTGGCTAAGGACGACGTGACGATGCGCGTGGGAAATGGTTCCAAAGTCGATGTGATCGCGGTCGGCACGCTACCTCTACATCTACCTTCGAGATTAGTTTTAGACCTAAATAATTGTTATTTGGTGCCAGCATTGAGCATGAACATTATATCTGGATCTTGTTTCATGCGAGACGGTTATTCATTTAAATCGGAGAATAATGGTTGTTCTATTTATATGAGTAATATCTTTTATGGTCATGCACCCTTGAAGAGTGCTCTATTTTTATTAAATCTCGATAGTAGTGATACACATATTCATAATGTTGAAGCCAAAAGATGCAGAGTTGATAATGATAGTGCAACTTATTTGTGGCACTACCGTTTGGGTCATATTGGTGTAAAGCGCATGAAGAAACTCCACACTGCTGGACTTCTGGAATCACTTGATTATGAATCACTTGGTACTTCCAAACCATGTCTCATGGGCAAGATGACTAAAACGCCGTTCTCCGGAACTATGGAGCGAGCAATAGATTTGTTGGAAATCATACATACTGATGTATGTGGTCCAATGAACATTGAGGCTCGCGGCGGGTATCGTTATTTTCTCACCTTCACAGATGATTTAAGAAGATATGGGTATATCTACTCCATGAAACATAAGTCTGAAACATTTGAAAAGTTCAAAGAATTTCAGAGTGAAGTGGAAAATCATCGTAACAAGAAAATAAAATTCCTATGATCTGATCGTGGAGGAGAATATTTGAGTTACGAGTTTGGTTTACATTTGAAACAATATGGAATAGTTTCTCAAGTCATGCCACCTGGAACACCACAACGTAATGGTGTGTCCGAATGTTGTAATCATACTTTACTAGATATGGTGCGATCTATGATGTCTCTTACTGATTTACCGCTATCATTTTGGGGTTATGCTTTAGAGATGGCTGCATTCACGTTAAATAGGGCACCATCAAAATCCGTTGAGACGACGCCTTATGAACTGTGGTTTGGCAAGAAACCAAAGTTGTCATTTCTTAAAGTTTGGGGTTGCGATGCTTATGTAAAGAAACTTCAAACAGATAAGCTTGAACCCAAATCGGAGAAATGTGTCATCATAGGATACCCAAAGGAGACCATTGGGTACACCTTCTATCACAGATTTGAAGGCAAGACTTTTGTTGCTAAATTCGGATCCTTTCTAGAGAAGGAGTTTCTCTCGAAAGAAGTAAGTGGGAGGAAAGTAGAACTTGATGAGGTAACTATACCTGCTCCCCTATTGGAAAGTAGTTCATCACAGAAACCGGTTCCTGTGACGACTACACCAATTAGTGAGGAAGCTAATGATATTGATCATGAAACTTTAGATCAAATTACTACCGAACCTCGTAGGTCAACCAGAGTGGTACGGTAATCCTATTCTGGAAGTCGTGTTACTTGACCATGGCGAACCTATGAACTATGAGGAAGCGATGATGAGCCCAGATTCCGCAAAATGGCTTGAGGCCATGAAATCTGATATGGGATCCATGTATGAGAACAAAGTATGGACTTTGGTTGACTTGCCCAATGATCGGCAAGCCATCGAGAATAAATAGATCTTCAAGAAGAAGACTGACGCTGATGGTAACGTTACTGTCTACAAAGCTCGACTTGTTGCGAAAGGTTTTCGACAAGTTCAAGGGGTTTACTACGATGAGACTTTCTCACCCGTAGTGATGCTTAAGTCTGTCCGAATCATGTTAGCAATTTCCGCATTTTATGATTATGAAATATGGCAAATGGATGTCAAAACTGCATTCCTGAATGGATTTCTGGAAGAAGAGTTGTCTATGATGCAACCAGAAGGTTTTGTCGATCCAAAAGGTGCTAACAAAGTGTGCAAGCTCCAGCGATCCATTTAAGGACTGGTGCAAGCCTCTCGGAGTTGGAATAAACGTTTTGATAGTGTGATCAAAGCATATGGTTTTATATAGACTTTTGGAGAAGCCTGTATTTACAAGAAAGTGAGTGCGAGCTCTGTAGCATTTCTAATATTATATGTAGACGACATATTGTTAATTAGAAATGATATAGAATTTATGGATAGCATAAAAGGATACTGGAATAAAAGTTTTTCAATGAAAGACCTCGGTGAAGCTGCTTATATATTGGGCATCAAGATCTATAGAGATAGATCAAGACGCTTAATTGGACTTTCACAAAGCACATACCTTGATAAAGTTTTGAAAAAGTTCAAAATGGACCAAGCAAATAAAGGGTTCTTGCTTGTATTACAAGATGTGAAGTTGAGTCAGACTCAATGCTCGACCACAGTAGAAGATAGAGAGAAAATGAAAGATGTTCCCTATGCTTCAGCCATAGGCTCTATCATGTATGCAATGCTGTGTACCAGACCTGATGTATGCTTAGCAATAAGTTTAGCAGGGAGGTACCAAAGTAATCCAGGAGTGGATCACTGGACAGTGGTCAGGAATATCCTGAAATACCTGAAAAGGACTAAGGATATGTTTCTTGTTTATGGAGGTGACAAAGAGCTGGTCATAAATGGTTACGTCGTTGCAAGCTTTGACACTGATCCGGACGATTCTAAATCGCAAACCGTATACGTGTTTATATTGAACGGTGGAGCTGTCAGTTGGTGCAGTTCTAAACAAAGCGTCGTGGCGGGATCTACATGCGAAGTGGAGTACATAGCTGCTTCGCAAGCAGCAAATGAAGGAGTCTAGATGAAGGAGTTCATATCCGATCTAGGTGTCATACCTAGTGCATCGGAACTAATGAAAATCTTCTGTGACAATACTAGTGCAATTGCCTTGGCAAAGGAATCCAGATTTCACAAGAGGACCAAGCACATCAAGGGACGCTTCAATTCCATCCGGGACCAAATCCAGGTGGGAGACATAGAGATTTGCAAGATACATACGGATCTGAATGTTGCAGACCCGTCGACTAAGCCTCTTCCACGAGTAAAACATGATCAGCACCAAGGCTCCATGGGTGTTAGAATCATTATTGTGTAATCTAGATTATTGGCTCTAGTGCAAGTGGGAGACTGAAGGAAATATGCCCTCGAGGCAATAATAAAGTTATTATTCATTTCCTTATATCATGATAAATGTTTATTATTCATGCTAGAATTATATTAACCGGAAACATAATACATGTGTGAATACATAGACAAACATAGTGTCACTAGTGTGCCTCTACTTGACTAGCTCGTTGATCAAAGATGGTTGTGTTTCCTAGCCATAGACATGAGTTGTCATTTGATTAACGGGATCACATCATTAGGAGAATGTTGTGATTGACTTGACCCATTCCGTTAGCTTAGCACTTGATCGTTTAGTATGTTGCTATTGCTTTCTTCATGACTTATACATGTTCCCACAACTATGAGATTATGCAACTCCCGTTTACCGGAGGAACACTTTGCGTGCTACCAAACGTCACAACGTAACTAGGTGATTATAAAGGAGCTCTACAGGTGTCTCCGAAGGTACATGTTGAGTTGGCGTATTTCGAGATTAGGTTTTGTCACTCCGATTGTTGGAGAGGTATCTCTGGGCCCTCTCGATAATGCACATCACTATAAGCCTTGCAAGCAATGTAGCTAATGAGTTAGTTATGGAATGTTGCATTAAGTAACGAGTAAAGAGACTTGCCGATAACGAGATTGAACTAGGTATTGAGATACGGACGATCGAATCTCGGGCAAGTAACATACCGATGACAAAGGGAACAATGTATGTTGTTATGCGGTTTGACCGATAAAGATCTTCATAGAATATGTAGGAGCCAATATGAGCATACCTAGTGTCTCGGTCATGTCTACATAGTTCTCGAACCCGTAGGGTCCGCACGCTTAAAGTTAGATGACGGTTATATTATGAGTTTATGTGTTATGATGTACCGAAGATAGTTCGGAGTCCCGGATATGATCACGGACATGACGAGGAGTCTCGAAATGGTCAAGACATGATGATTGATATATTGGATGACTATATTTGGACACCGGAATGGTTCCGGGGGTTATCAGATGTATACCGGAGTACCGGCTTACCGGAACCCCCCAGGGGGTTAATGGGCCTCATGGGCCCAAAGTGGAGAAGAGGAGGGGCGGCCAGGGCAGGCCGTGCGCCCCCTCCCCCTCAAGTCTGAATAGGACAAGGAGGCGGCGCCCCCCTTTCCTTCCTCTCCTCTCTCCCTTCCTTCCCCCTCTCCTACTTGGACAAGGAAAGGAGGGAGTAGGACTCCTCCTGGCGCGCCCCCTCCTAGCCGGCTGCCCCCTCCCCCTTGCTCCTTTATATACGGGGGCAGGGGGCACCTCTAGACACAACAATTGATCCTTGAGATCTATTAGCCGTGTGCGGTGCCCCCCTCCACCATATTCCACCTCGATAATATTGTAGCGGTGCTTAGGTGAAGCCCTGCATCGGTAGAGCATCATCATCGTTACGACACAGTCGTGCTGACGAAACTCTCCCTCGAAGCTCGGTTGGATCGGAGTTCGAGGGACGTCATTGAGCTGAACGTGTGCTGAACTCGGAGGTGCCGTGCGTTCGGTACTTGGATCGGTCAGATCATGAAGACGTACGACTACATCAACCGCTTGTGCTAACGTTTCCGTTTTCGGTCTATGAGGGTACGTGGACACACTCTCCCCTCTCGTTGCTATGCATCACCATGATCTTGTGTGTGCGTAGGATTTTTTTGAAATTACTATGTTCGCCAACAAAACCGTGACAACTTATGTCTTACCATGCCATATTCATGAGAAAACTAGTGAGGACGCATCTGTTTCGGCAACAATTACGATGGTTCTCACATGATTCATGGGCACACAAAAGTAGCAGCCATAGACGGATTCAAACAGAGTACTAGCTCAGAGGGGTCGATAACAGGCAAGGTTAGGACAATTAGACACAATCCAAACTACTATTAAACACTAGCTAGGGCAACTATTTCATGCCTCGATCTAATTTGGGCTAGACACAAGATGGACCTTACCATGAACATCAACGAGGACGTCCCGCAGCAACTCAATCCTGTGAACCTTCATGAAGACAACCTTGTGGCCTTGCCACTGATAAACTTGTTTGTGGAGGCATGCCATGTCATCTTCCTGCGTAAGCTTGACAAGAACAGTATGCCTCACAAACTTAGGAGTAGCTTTGAACTTCTTGTGCTTATGTACACCCTGGACAACATGCCTGACAATAGTGAGGCTGGAATACAACTCTTCATTGGTATAACCGCAAATGGCTTCCAGGATCTAACAGCCTAAGAACTCTGTTTTCCCAGTGCGTATATTCAGGTCATCTGCCTCATAGCGAGTGACATGTACAACCACACAATCCTTGTCTGCATCAGGGCTCTAATTGAAACAGAAACAAATTCTGAATTACTTTTCAGTATAAGAAACACAAGTTATTTAAACCACTATGTATAGCATGGCATCGAAGCTAATACAGTTTTGCATGATTCATCACCACATACTTAGTTGAAAAACCACAATCGAGATCGGCAAAGAAGAAAATCACCTTGGGCAACTCAGCGGGGGGGGGGACACATCCTTGAACGGGGAAAACTGCTCCTGCAGTGCCATGGGGGCTATAACCTCAAATGGGGCGTTGGCCATCTCAGTAGTGGTCGTGAGCGTATCTGGGGTCGGCTCGGTGTCTGCCTCCATCTTCTTGGAGCTCTCTGTCTCGTGGGGATCAGCCTCCCGCGTATGCTCCAATATCGGCAGATCTTTGCCTGGTTCTCCTTGGTCCATCATGAAACTGACGAATACTAGGAGACCACTGAAAGGAAAACACAACTGCAATGACAATGAAACAAAAAAGAGAGTGAGGATCGGTTACTACTTTGCAAAATTTCTTTTTTTTCTCTGAACGAAAATATACCAACATCACAGATCCGCTTACCTTCCCTTCATTGTGAGAGAAGAACAGTAGCAGATGCGAGTGTTGCCTTTCTTGAGGATGGTGACGGAGAAGGGGATTCAGCGAAGAGTGAAATGATGGTTGCTTCCTCCGTCAAACTTAGACTGCGGGGAGGTGGGGTTTTGTGATACGACGGCTCGTTACTGCCGCGCTACGACCGGGGTGACTCTCCGCCTGCATACTGCCTTCTAATTTGGTGGGTGGCATTTGGGCCCGCGCGCTGCATGGACCGCATGTCGGTGAACAAAAGTATAACGACATTCAGTAGAGGGAGACATTTCAATGACCTAGGAGGAGCCAAAAGCGGTATTGTATCCACTGTACTAGTAGTAATTGTTTTTCTAGGCAGCTGTAGAGTGTCTCCACTGTACTAGTAGTAATTGTTTCTCTGGGCCCAAGACAAAACAGCCCATCCACACTAGTAAATAGTAAAATCAATTCAAAAGCCCATATATTTACTGAAAACCCCAGCACACCGTCCCCCCCCCCAAAAAAAACCTGGGTGCTCTTCTTCCTCCTCGCTCCCACCCACCTCACGTCAGCTCTCTCCACTCGTACCCCCAAATTCCTCACCTCACTCCTACAGAAAACCCCAGCCCCCCTTCTTCCTCACTACTACAGAAAACCCCCAGCTCCCCTTCTTCTTCACTCGCACTACAACTAGGCTCGTCATTCGTTACTCTACTCAAATCCGTGAGCACGACGCGACGCCCTTGAGGAAAAGGGAGTCAGCTGACCCCAGCACCAAGAAGATAAGGCTCCCACTAGTGGCAACGCCTGTTGTAGATCCCGCACCCGGCAGTGCAGGGAGAAGCGGCGACCCCGCCACCACCGGATCCCAAGAACCCATAGAATCTCGGGTGGACCGCATCAGCGATCTCCCGGACGCCGTCCTTGGGGAGATCATCTCGCTTCTCCCCACCAAGGATTGCTGCTGCACCCAAGTCCTCTCAATTCAGTGGCGCCCTCTATGGTGCGCCGTGCCCCTTAATCTCGACTGTCGTCAGCTATCTCTCTTCAATGATTTTGAAATCCCCAGAGCCATCATCTCCTCCCACCAGGGCTCCGTTCAAAGCCTCTGCATCCCGTCATGCAACCTCAGCAAGCATACCATGCCCTGCACGGTGGACGCCTGGCTGAAATCCCCTGAATTGACAGAACTACAGCTGCTTGAGTTCTACTATTCCCCTCGAAATCACATACCACATACCGAACGCCATGTACTTGTGCCCTCAGCACCGATGTCCATTTCGCGGTTTTCGTCCTTTCTCCACACCGCCACCTTTGCGATGTGCTACCTACCAGACAATCTGGTACTAAAATTTCGACTCCCATTTCTCAAGAAACATTCACTTGTGCGGGTTCGTATATCGGAGGCCTCATTGCACAAAATCATCCACTCCAGTTGCCCTACCCTGGAGTGCTTGGTGCTTGTTTTCACAGTTAGAATCGGTTGTCTCCAAATAAAGTCGCCTAACCTTGTAAGAATTGGAATTTCTTTTGACGGAAGGTAGCTCATCATCCAAGATGCCCCTTCACTTCAAAGGTTGATCCTTGATTCTAGTTATTCACCGTTGCAAATAACCGTCCTCTCTGCGCCTAAACTGGAGACCTTGGGTGTAATACCTGATCTCTGTGCTCATTTCAATATGGTGTTTGGCTCCACAGTTCTTCTGGTACTTTATATTATAATGTACACTTGTAACCATAAGCTGCATTTTAAACTTCTGCGCATAAGTTATATATCATCTTGGAGTACACATTTTGTACTAACATTATGTTCTATGCTCAATGAAGAGTTTCTCCATGGATGGCCTATCAATGGTGCTGGATTCTGTCAAGATCTTATATATCCAAAAGAATAGTTTTGATCTGAACAAGATTATTGGCTTGCTGCAATGCTTTCCATGTCTGGAGAAGTTGTATATAAAGGTGATAATTTCACACACATTGGAAGCCTGCATATAGTGTACTAGAATTAACCATTCAGCTATTGCTCTTTCGACACTCTTTTTTTAGACCTTAACTGTTTTCAATCTTCATGTCTATTTAGGCAACAGGACGGGGTAAGAAAGTTGTAACCAATCGGTGGATTCGTGAGCATCGGGATTTTCTCACTTCTCATGAGATTCGATTGAAAACAATAACGCTAGAACGATATGTAGCCAACCGTGCAAACACTAGATTTGTCACATTCTTCCTGCTGAATGTGAGGTTACTATTGTCCATCAGGCTTAAGTTTATCAGCAGCATGGTTTTGACGGATGGGTATGTCGAAGAGCAAAAAAAGGAGTTTCAGGTGGGCAAAAGAGCTTCTGAACGTGTCGTGCTTCTATTTACAACATATTATGGTCATAATCAAGTAAATTTTATGACCCAGGATGTTCATTCTATGGACTTGACCGATCCATTTGATTGTGACTGCCGAAAATAGTGTTGGAGTTAGATGTTGTTGCCCTTTTCAACCAGGTTTTTTTTGTAAACCTGATGAACAATTAACCCTCGTGCTTTTGTACAGTTTGTAAGCTGGAGTTAAATGTTCCTGCCCTTTTCAACTCGGCTGTGACTGTCATATTTTCTTTGAAACAAGGCAAATGGCTTGCCATTCATTTAATTTAGAGTGAAATATTGTAACAAATCCCAACCAAGGGAAATAACTTCACTCTCGCCGGCTACTTGAGCTCGTTGTGCATTATAGAAGCCAACTTATTAGCCCCCACCAGCACCCACAAACTTATTTTGAACTAGCACTTCAAATGGGCTATAAATTTTCATAGGAAAGGTTGCATGACCGTGACAGATTTGGATTCTGACATTTGGGACCCGCGAGGAAATAGCCTATCCAAGGTGATGTCGACTTACTAGCCAGTCAACAAACGATTCTGCCTACCAGCCGTTGGATTGACATCCAACATCTGTCGTGTTTCTTCTATCTCTTGTCTTCTTCTTCCTCCAGCCACCCAAACCAAACCACCCCATCGGCTCCGCCTGCTCCTGCCTCCCATGGCTGGCTGCGCCTCCGCCGCCCTACTGTATGTACCCTCCAAAGTTGGCCAGTCCCTCCCTCTATTCCCCCACACATCATGTTATTCTCCGGCGACTCAGCCCTAACACACACCCGCACCCGAACCAGTCAACCGTCGTACTCCCCTCCGCCTGCGACAGGACCGGTGCATCTTCCACGGCTCCTGTTCGTTCCGTCCGAGGCCTCGCAGTCGTCCTCCGCCTTGCGGCCTTGGTTCGCTCGCCGTGTGCGGTGCGCCGCCCTCTTGCATTGTCAACGTCGTCAACAACCGAGAGGAACAAGGAGATGACTATACGTGGAGAGGACGACAGTAGGGACCCACCAGCATCATGGCAGTACGCAAGCAAGTGCCTCTATATTACGAGCCCAAAAATATGGTTCCTCCTAATGGTTGGACATCTGGGGCTCACGCCATTGTCAACATAGTCCATAAATGAGAGAATTACACTACAAGCGGCTGACACCAGGGACCCAGCAGATCGCGTAGTTTTATTTTTAAGGAACAAGCAGTTGTTATTAATACTAGTTTTAGTGACGGATCAGGGTAACAACGGGCCTGTGCGGGGACTGTGGCCCGTTTAGCCAGGGTTTTATTTATGTTTACCACATCATGAGCCCAGTTGTGTTTTTTTTTGCTGAAAATGGCTAGACTAGTTCTATTTTTTTTAAGAAATACCCAAATGAGGCCTACTTGCTTTATCGGCCCTGCTGGGCTGCAAATCTTTCAAGATGAGGGGAGTTTCATTTAGTTTGCCCAGAAATGGGATGTACACTTTTAAAACACATCAAACCGGGAGTTAGTTTCAATTTTTTTCATTACAAGATTTGAAATTCCATTGATTTTTATGCGTGGACAATTATTTGGATTTTATATTTATATAAATTATTTTTCAAAATAATTTGAATGTGAATCGATATTTCTGGATTAAAAATAGTTGACTGCACCGAAATATCAAAATTTCCTATACTTTTTAACCATGGCCACAATATGGGGTGTGATGCTAACAAAAAGAAGACGGGCTCCAAAAAAATTCTTAAGAATTAGCAAATGGGTTGTACATTACTAGAAATAATGGCAGATGGGTTGTATGTTGTTTTTCGCAGATTTGAGGCTGACTTGTGCGCCTACTATAGGTTGATGTGTATGCTTTCATAAAAAAAGGTTGACACACACGCAACGCCCTGTCAACTTAGTAAACACACGGGAGCAGTGACTGTTGGATGTCCATCCAACGGCTGTCATGCTTCTTCAATCTCTGCTCTTCATGCTCTAGCCGCTCAAACAACTGCCGGCAGGACTGCCTGCTCCCTCCTCTCGCAGCCGGCTATGCTGCCGCGCAGGCCTCATGGCCCCATCGTACTCCCATCGATGGCCTAGCCATCCCTCTACTCACCCACACCTGTTGTTATTCTCCGGGGACGGCAGAAGAACCAGTAAACCCTCGTACTACTCCGTGTGGGAAACAACTGTCGAGTATTCCCTGGCTCTGTGTCGTTCCCTTCCTAGGCCTCGCCGTTGTCCACCGCCCCGGTGCTCTCGGTGCGGCCTGGTCAACATGGTCAATGAACAACATCCATCGGAAGTGGACTGTACGTGGAGAGGCTGACAGCTGGGTCCATGGCCGCACGGAAGGAAATGCCTCCTTATTACATGCAAAATAATGGTTCCTCCACCTGACAGCTAGGACCCACAGGAAGGTCCTTTGTATTTCGCAAAAAAAAGTTCTCCCCGCTGACAGGTCGGATCCACCAGCAATATCTTCGCACGCAAGGAAGTGCCTCCTTATTACGCCCAAAAAAATGAATACCCCCTGCTATCTGGAACCCACCATATTGTGTGGCTGACTTGTGTCAACTTAGTCAATACTCCAGTGACCGTATGATGTCCATCCAACGGCCATAGTGCTTCTTCAACCTCTGGTCTTCTTGCTCCAGCCGCCCAAAGCAGCGCCGGTCGTGCCGCATGCTCCTGCCTCCCATGGCTGGCTGTGCTGCCGTGGAGGTCTCACCGCCGCCATACTACTCACACCATTGGCCAGGCCATCCCTCCACTCACCCACACCCCCCTGTTATTCTGCGGTGACGGCAGCCTCACACCATAGCCGAACCAATGAACCCTCGTACTCCTCTCTGCGTGGGCATCCACTGTCGCGTCTTCTCCGGCTCCATGTCGTCCCCTTCCTAGGCCTCGCTGTCGTCCACCTTCGTGGTGCTCTCGGCGCGGCGTGGTCAATGACTAACTTCCATTGGAAGAGTACTGTACGTGGAGAGGCTGACAGCTAGGTCCACCGCAACCGCAAGGAAGTGCCTCCTGATTACGCGGAAAATAATAATTCCTCCACCTAACAGCAGGGACCCACCGGACGGGCCACCAGTATTTCATGAAAAAATGTTTCCCCCCTGACTGCTGGGACCCACCGGATGGTCCACCGTATTTCGCAAAAAAAACGTCCCCACCCCCCGCCCCCGCTGTCAGCTCGGACCCACCGGAAGTGCCTCCTAATTACGCACAAAAAAATGAATAGTCCCCCTGCTAGCTGGGACCCACCTTGGTGGGAGGCTGACTTGTGGAACTTCTAAGTTGACGAGGACGGAGGGCTTTGTCAACTTAGTCAATATGAACGATTCTAGCTCCAGTGACCGTACGATGTCCATCCAATGGCCGTAGTGCTTCTTCAACCTCTGGTCTTCTTGCTCCAGCCGCCTAAAGCAGCGTCGGTCATGTCGCATGCTCCTGCCTCCCGTGGCCGGCTGTGCTGTCGCGGAGGCCTCACCGCCCTCTACTATACCCACCGTTGGCCAGGCCCTGCGGCGACGGCATCCTCACACCGCAGCCGAACCAGTGAACCCTCATACTCCTCTCCGCGCGGGCTTCCACCGTCGCGTCTTCCCCGGCTCCGCGTCGTCCCCTTCCTAGGCCTCGCCGTCGTCCACCGCCCTAGTGCTCTCCGTGCGGCGTGGTCAACGTGGTCAAGGAATGACTTCCATCGGAAGAGTATTGTACGTGGAGAGGCTGACAGCTGGGTCCACGACGGCCGCAAGGAAGTGCCTCCTTATTACGTGCAAAATAATTATTCCTCCACGTGACAGCAAGGACCCATCGGACGGGCCACCGTATTTCGCAAAAAAATAGTTCCCCCTGACTGCTGGGACCCACCAGCTGCATCTTCGCATGCAAGGAAGTGCGTCCGGGCAAAAAAAACCGATTCGCCCCCCTGACTGCTAGGACCCACCAGCTACATCTTCGCACGCAAGGAAGTGCGTCTGGGCAAAAAAAATGATTCGCCCCCCTGACTGTTGGGACCCACCAGCTACATCTTTGCATGCAAGGAAGTGCCTGTTGGTCGGGACCCACCTGGTCGAAGCGTACGTAGTGTTGTCATTCTGGTCGCGAACGTGTACGTACATACTGGTCAATGTAGAAGCGCACATGTGTCATAGTAGAGGCGCGCATGTGTCGTAGTAGAGGCGCGCACGTAGCATGTACACGTATGTACAATGGCCAGGGTGCAACAAAGTAAATACGGCCACATACGTACATATGGGCGGGGTCTCGAACGTCTACTCGCGCATACGTACGGCCAGGGCTCGTGTACATGGCTGGGTCGGAACGGAGAAACTACGTCGTCGTCGTGTTCATGGGGAGGCAATGGAATGCGTCGTGTTCATCGGGAGGCAACAGAATGCGTCGAGTTCATCGGGAGGCAACGGAATGCATGGGAACCAACCAGCTTGGATGGAACAGGCGATGGAAATGAGGCCTGGCGTACCGCAGAACAGAGGAAACGGCCTTGTGTTCGACTGGCCATGTTCGAAATGGGATCCTATTCATCGGGAGGGGTCTAGCGTACCGCAAAATGGAGGAAACAGACTTGTGTTGGACATCCTATGGTCGAAACGGGGTCCTGTTGATCGGGAGGGGTGTGGTGTACCGCAAAACGGAGGAAATAGACTTGTGTTGGAGCGCTACGGTCGAAATGGGGGTCCTGTTCATCGGGAGGGGTGTGGCGTACCGCAAAACGGGACTCCACGGGATATTGTTCATCTCCACCGTCGACCTCCTCTAGCCTCCACGGGCTACTATTCATCCACCGTCGACCTCCTCCAGCCTCCACCTACGACTCTTCGTCCACGGGCTCCTGTTCATCCAGCCTCCACCGCGCGCTACACCATCGGCTACTGTTGAACCACCCCTCTCCACGGGCTCCTGTTCAACCACCCCTCCACGGGCTATTATTCATCCACCCCTCCACCATCTATTGTTCATCCAGCCCTCCACGGGGTCGTCCTGTTAATCCAGCCCTTCATGGGGTCCTGTTCATCCAGCCACAACCGGCTCGATCAATTGGGGTCCTATTCATCTAGAGGCAACACCATGAGGTCCTGTTCATCCACCCCCACCGCTCACTGTTCATCCAACCCCCCACCCCCGCAACACTCACTGTTCATCCGGAGGCAGCATCGATCGGCTTCAGTTAGTAGCAGTAGTGAAGGAATTGCTCGATCAGGTTCAGTTAATAGCCATCGATCGATCGTTCGGGTTTAGTAATGCGTAGCCTGTAGTGCAATCGTTCGGGTTTAGTTAGAGCCCAATGCCTCGCACACGAGTGTACGTGTACGAGAGAAACGCGCATCCCTCGGCGCCCGACCACCCACTGTAACCGGGAACTCACCAAAATTTTCCTCGCCCTCGCTTCTACCACTGTTTTTTCCGTCATGGACAGCCCAAAGAATGTCATGCAGATGCGTCTCCAGCCCGCCCAGGACGAAAAGTCCATTTTCTCTCATGATTTTTTGTCATAGAAGTAGGAGCCCACCACATCGTTGATGATACCGGGTTTTGTCACAATTATTGTCATAGAAGTGTCATAAGTATGATAGGAAAAAAATTCGTTCGGCCCAAAATGTCACGGATGTGTCTTTTTTTGTAGTGATACCTACCTATATGTGGTATTTACCTGCCGTTCCAAGTAAATTTGCATGTGCCAAATGATAACCCACAAGTATAGGGGATCAATTGTAGCCTCTTTTGATAAGTAAGAGTGTCGAACCCAACGAGGAGCTAAAGGTAGAACAAATATTCCCTCAAGTTCTATTGACCACTGATACAACTCTACGCACGCTTAACGTTCGCTTTACCTAAAACAAGTATGAAACTAGAAGGACTTTGTAGGTGTTGTTGGATAGGTTTGCAAGAATATAAAGAACACTTAAATAAAAGCTAGGGACTATTTAGATGAAGAAGCAATAAAGTAAATATAGCGAGTGTGGAAAAGTGGTGGTAGGAGTTGTGAAATTGTCCCTAAGCAATTGACTACTTTACTCGACCGATAGCAAGTTTTATGTGGGAGAGGCATAAGCTAACATACTTTCTCTTCTTGGATCATATGCACTTATGATTGGAACTCTAGCAAACATTCGCAATTACTAAACATCATTAAGGTAAAACCCGACCATAGCATTAAAGTATCAAGTCCTCTTTATTCCCATACGCCATGACCCACTTATCCGTGTTTGTGTTTTAGTCACTCATGCAACGCAGACAATAAGCAAACCATGAACATATTGAAACACCTTACAGCGGGAATCCCTCACGTTTGCGCAACACAGAGAGCACCATAGGACAGCAACATAACCACAAGCAAATTAAACCAATCATAGCAATTCACCAATTACCGATAGGACAACGAAGATCTACTCAGACATCATAGGATGGCAACACATCATTGGATAATAATATGAAGCATAAAGCACCATGTTCAAGTAGAGGGTACAATGGGTTGCGGGAGAGTGGACCGCTGAATATAGATGGGGGAAGGTGATGGAGATGTTGGTGAAGATGACGGCGGTGTTGGTGCAGATCGCGGTGATGATGATGGCCCCCGGCGGCGTTCTGGCGCCACCGAAAGCGAGGAGGAGAGAGACCCCCTTCTTCTTCTTCTTCCTTGACCTTCTCCCTAGATGGGACAATGGTTTCCCCTCTGGTCCATGGTCTTCATGGCGTGGGACGGGCGAGAGCCCCTCCGAGATTGGATCTGTCTCTCTGTTTCTGTGTTCCCAGATTCTGCCCTTTCACCATTTATTATATATCTGGAGATCCGTAACTCCAATTGGATTGAAACCTTCGCCACAATTGTTTTTCCGAAATTAGCTTTCTTGCGGCAAAAGAAGAGCAGGAACCGCCTTACGAAGTGCCCACGAGGGTCAGGGGCGCATCCACCCCCCTAGGGGGCGCCCCCTGCCTTGTGCCCCCCTCGGGCACCGTCTCGCGTTGATTCTTCTTCCCAAATAACACAAATATTCCAAAAATATTCTCCATCCATTTTTATCCCATTTGGACTCCGTTTGATATGGGTTTTCTGCGAAAAATAAAACATGCAACAAACGGGAACTAGCACTGGGCACTAGATCAATATGTTAGTCCCAAAAATAATATAAATAGTTGCTAAAAGTATATGAAAGTTGTAGAATATTGGCATGGAACAATCAAAAATTATAGATACAACGGAGACGTATCAGCATCCCCAAGCTTAATTCCTGCTCGTCCTCGAGTAGGTAAATGATAAAAAGATAATTATTGACGTGGAATGCTACCTAGCATAATCTTGATCATGTAATCTAATCATGGCATGAATATTAAGACACGAGTGATTCAAAGCAATAGTCTATCATTTGACATTAAGACGATAATACTTCAAGCGTACTAATAAAGCAATAATGTCTTTTCAAAACAACATGGCCAAAGAAAGTTATCCCTACAAAATCATATAGTCTGGCTATGCTCCATCTTATCACACAAAGTATTTAAATCATGCACAACCCCGGTTTTAGCCAAGCAATTGTTTCATACTTTAGTATTCTCAAACCTTTTCAACTTTCATGCAATACATGAGCGTGAGCCATGGATATAGCACTATAGGTGGAATAGAATATGATGGTGGGGGTTATGTGGAGAAGACAAAAAGAAAGTCTCACATCAACGCAGCTAATCAACGGGCTATGGAGATGCCCATCAATTGATGTCAATGTGAGGAGTAGGGATTGCCACGCAACGGATGCACTAAGAGCTATAAGTGTATGAAAGCTCAAACTAGAAACTAAGTGGGTGTGCATCTAACTTGCTTGCTCATGAAGACCTCGGGCGTTTGAGGAAGCCCATCATCGGAATATACAAGCCAAGTTCTATAATGAAAATTCCCACTAGTATATGAAAGTGATAACTGAAGAGACTCTCTATATGAAGAACATGGTGCTACTCTGAAGCACAAGTGTGGTAAAATGATAGTAACATTGCCCCTTCTCTCTTTTTCTCTCATTTTTTTGTTTTCTATTTTTTTTGGGCTTCTTTGGCCCCCTTTTTTATTTAGGTTTCTTTGGCCTCTTTTTTTTATAACCTCACTTGGGACAATGCTCTAATAATGATGATCATCACACTTTTATTTACTTACAACTCGATATTACAACTCGATACTAAAACAAAATATGACTCTATATGAATGCCTCTGGCAGTGTACCAGGATGTGCAATGATCTAGCATAGCAACGATATCAAAAAACGGACAAGCCATCAAAACATCATGCTAGATATCTTACGACCATGCAAAGCAATATGACAATGAATGCTCAAGTCATGTATATGATGATGATGGAAGTTGCATGGCAATATATCTTGGAATAGCTATGGAAATGACATGATAGGTAGGTATGGTGGCTATTTTGAGGAAGATATAAGGAGGTTTATATGTGATAGAGTGTATCGTATCACGGGGTTTGGATGCACCGGCAAAGTTTGCACCAACTCTCGAGGTGAGGAAGGGCAATGCACAGTACCGAAGAGGCTAGCAGTGATGGAAGGGTGAGAGTGTGTATAATCCATGGACTCAACATTAGTCATAAAGAACTCACATACTTATTGCAAAAATTTATTAGCTATCGAAACAAAGAACTACACGCATGCTCCTAGGGGAAGGGTTGGTAGCAGTTAACCATCGCGTGATCCCGACCTCCACACAAAGGATGACAATCAAAAAATAAATCATGCTCCGACTTCATCATATAACGGTTCACCATACGTGCATGCTTCGGGAATCACAAACCTCAACACAAGTATTTCTACTAATACACTGTCACTCACTAGCATGACTCTAATATCACCACATTTATATCGCAAAACTATTGCAAGGAATCAAACATATCATATTCAGTGATCTACAAGTTTTATGTAGGATTTTATGACTAACCATGTGAATGACCAATTCCTGTCATCTCTCTAAATAGATATATGTGAAGCAAGAGAGTTTAATTCTTTCTACAAAAGATATGCCCACGCTCTAACAAATTTAAGCGAAGCAAAATAGCATTCTACAAATGGCGGTTTTCTATGTGAAGAGAAACAGGCAATCCAAACTTCAAATGATATAAGTGAAGCACATGAAGCATTCTATAAAGCCATACTCAAAAGATTTAAGTGAAGTGCAATGAGCATTCTATAAATCAGCCATGTACTATCTCATACCAGCATGGTGCATTAACGAAAATTGAAAACTAAATGCAAAAGACGCTCCAAGACTTACACATATCGCTTGAATGAAACGAATCCGAAAACATACCGATACTTGTTGAAGAAAGAGGGGATGCCTTACGGGGCATCCCCAAGCTTAGACGCTTGAGTCTCCTAGAATATATACTTGGGGTGCCTTGGGCATCCCCAAGCTTGAGCTCTTGCCTCTCTTCCTTTTCCGCATATCGAGACCTCCTCGATCAAACATTTCATCCACACAAAACTTCAACAGAAAACTCGGTAAGATCCGTTAGTATAATAAAGCAAATTACTACTCTAAGTACTGTTGCAAACCAATTCAAATTTTTTTTGCATTGTGTCTACTTTAATATAACTTTTCCATGGCTTAATCCACTGATAGAAATTGATAGTTTCATCAAAAGAAGCAAACTATGCATCGAAAACAGAATCTGTCAAAAACAGAACAGTCTATAGTAATCTGAACATTCACCATACTTCTTGTACCCCAAAAATCCTTCAAAGATTAGGAAAAATAAACAATTTGTACAGCAAGTCAGTGCAAAAAAATTCAGAACCGTTTGACGTTCCAGTAAAAAATGTAAAATCATGCACTACAGCAAAAGTTTCTGTCCTGCACCGCACAAACCAACAAGCATTGTAAACATCCTAAAGGCAAACCTTGGAACATTATTTTTATAATACAATGGAATTGTACGCGGGGATAATTATTTTTGATGAAAAGTTTCTGTAATTAAGATTCACGAAGTTTCCATGAGCATGAACAAAGTTCAAGGAGCTCTCCCACTTCAACAATGCTTGTCTTTCACACTTTCACTTTCCTTTTTGAAAAGTTTTTAGGTTCCCCTCTTTATTTTTTTTGTTTTTAGACTATAAAAGCAATCAACAGAAATAAATGACTCTCTTAAACTTCTGGGCTGTCTCCCTGGCAACGCTTTCTTTAAAGCCATTAAGCTAGGCATATAGTGCTCAAGTAATGGATCCACCCGGATCCCAAGGTATATCAAAGCCAATTTTAATTAACAACGATTTGTTATTTAGTAGTGAGCACAAGGTAACATATATCATGCAACAACGAAGTCTAACTCTCTTCCTATGCATCGGCATGTAATAAAAGAACAATTCATGCACACCTAGTATAGGCCAATGCATAGTATAAGCAGTTTCTTGCAATTTTATCATATTGGAAACATGGAGAGGCAGAGATGTAGTTCCTCTCTCATAATAATTGCAAGTAAGGAGCAAAAAGCACATGCATATCACATTCATAAAAATTATCATGTGCAACGGTAAAAGGCAACCCATCAATATAATCCTTAATAAGCACAAACTTCTCCGATATAGTGTAGTCGGGAGAATTCAAAAAGATAATAGGACTATCATTCGTGGGTGCAATAGCAACAATTTCATGTTTAACATAAGGAACTATAGCAAGTTCATCTCCATAAGCATAATTCATATTGGCATCTTGGCCACAAGCATAGCAAGCATCATCAAAAAGAGGTATTTCGAGAGAATCAACGGGATCATAACAATCATCATAGCAATCATCCTTCGGTAAGCACGAAGGGAAATTAAACAATGTATGAGTTGAAGAGTTACTCTCATTAGAAGGTGGGCACGGGTAGCTAATCCGCTCTTCCTCATTTTGTTCTTCACTCTCCTCATCGTCTTTTTCATCCAATGAGCTCACAGTTTCATCAATTTCTTCTTCCATAGACTCCTGCAAAATATTAGTCTCTTGGACAACGGAGACTTTCTCAATAAATGCATCAATATCGGAATTGTATTCATAATTCTCATAACAATATTTAAGTATCGCAAAATTTTCAGGTATGTAAACAGCACCATCAAGATTTTCATACTCTTTAAACAAAGATTCAATTTCATAAGCACCCATAAAAGCAACGAATTCTTCTATTTGTTCCACATCATAGTAATCATAGATACCATTAGCAAAACAAGCTATGGTTTTATCATCATTAAATTTGCATGAAAAGGGAAGGTGTGGAGCCTTCATCCTAGAGCAACAAGTATAATCATATCTCAAGCATAGTTGCCTAGCATACCAATACAACATATAAATTTGATCCCATAATAGTTTCCCTTTTTGTGTCAAGCGATAATCCCTAAAGTATTCATGTTGATCCAACGTGTCTCCCATAACATAATTGAATGGGGTTTTTGTCGGTGTTCTGGGAACGGGGTCCCCAGACTTGCCTGCCTTCAGCCTGTAGCGTGCCTCAAGAAGTGGCCCAGTACGGCCCGTCTTCATCAACCCAAGTTCAAGACCCTTGCGAGGGGCCAAGCCTTGCGGGGCGGACAACACAAGGCCTCCTCAAGGGCGGCCTCACCAGGCAGGCTCACGAGGAAGCGGATAGATCAAGGCAAGGTGTACCTCACGAGATGCTCATGATGATCTAGACGAGGCGGGCGCCAGGCGGCGCCAGCCTGCGCAGTGACCCCATTTCCTCTTTAGTGCAAAGGGGGCAAGTGTAGGTGCGGAGTACTGAGGCAACAGGCAAAGGTTTCCATATTGGTGCAACGAGACCAAGACCGGCAGAGCGGCAGGACGGAGGTCACCGTGGAGCCCAAGACAGCGTCATCACCAGAGCCTTTGGCAGTCGAAGACCACCTTTAGTCAGGATAGCTTGTACTAGTTGTCCCCTTTCAAAATGGCCGTTGTTGGCTCCCTTCCTGCTCAATATTTGGGAAGAGTACCAGGGCCTCTATAAATAGAGCTAGCCACCACAGTAGAAGGCATCTGATCGAGATCCGATCGAATCCTACCGAAGTAGAAGACCACACCAGCTCAAGAACACCCCTCGCGAGGCTGTTCTTCCCCTGTACTGTTCATCATCAGCCCAAGAGGCAATCCACCACACCACACACAGGAGTAGGGTATTACACCCCAACGGTGGCCCGAACCTGTATAAATCTTGTGTCTCTTGTGTTG
Organism: Triticum aestivum; assembly: GCF_018294505.1. Lineage (NCBI taxonomy): Eukaryota > Viridiplantae > Streptophyta > Magnoliopsida > Poales > Poaceae > Triticum > Triticum aestivum. Next base: position 183,156,305 of record NC_057795.1, read on the forward strand.
TTCATCGTGTTAGCTTAGACGCGCGGCGAGGTTCTGGGCGTGAATCGATAGGGAGAAGATCTTCGTGTGGACCCCAGAGTTCGAACCTTAAGGGTTTTGTCGGAACCCGATATCCGACATTTGGCGCGGCAGGTAGGGGTGCACCGAAATCCTCTTTACACCGATCTGCGTTCCACTGCTTCGTTGCATCCATGTCCGGCAACCTGACGGCCAACGCCGACCGCTGGGTGGCATGGCCTGCCCAAGTCGTGCCGCTTGCCCAAGGTGATCTCAACCCCGTGCCTGAGGCAGCCCGCGCTCCGCAGAATGCTGCGGGGCGCGGGCGACGCGGTCAAGCGCCACCTGCCCTCACTCCGCGGCAGGTGTGATCAGCAGCAAGGGCCTCGAACCACTCCGCGGCCACGGCGCCGCACACCCGGCGGGAACAGGCAAACATGAGGGCCGCGCTCACGGTGGCTTGGGAGCTGCTGCGGTGCAGGTTGCACGAGAGTGGCAGAGACATGCTGTTGGAGCGCGTTGCCGAGCTCCTAGATGCCGCATCTTCGGGGGCGCCTCCCTTCTGCGTCCAGCTTCCACCCTAGGCTCTGGGAAGATCATGCGGCAGGCCCATCCACGCTCGCGCGCCCTCAGGTGTGCCCCAAGGCTTCATCAACACCAGCTCAACCATCAACGCCGGGCATCAGGATGCACCAGCACCACCCCCGGTGAGCAAGGGCATGCGCATCGCCACCTTCATCGGCGCCATCTTCACAGCCATTCACCATGTCACCTTCATCCACGGCGACTATCACCCCATCACCATCAGAAACGAAGTCCCTAACAAGTGCATCCACGTTGTCCTCTACCCACCGCGCCAGGTCGCCTCGAATGGCCACGGGCACCAGAGCAATGATGGCGTCAAAGTCAAAGTGGGGATCTCTTTCCTGAAGATGGCTGAAGATGCGGGAGAATGCACGCCCGAGCAGGCGACACCTCCTCTCCTCGACAAGCTGGCGAGCTCTCTCAAAGCGATTCTCCAGATGCGTCACCACGTTAGTGAAGAATTGGAGATGGCCGGCATAGTTGGTCACGTGAGGGTACGGAGCGTTCGCATCACAGATATTGCCTAGGGCCGTGTTGGCCCTGTCCCTGAGCACTTGGAGCATGGGGCCATGCATGTGCTCCAGCGTCTGCCGCTGGAGAATTTCTTCTCTGTTCTGCGAACGGACTCAGCATCGTCAACCCGCCGTTGAATAAGAAGCAGCTTGGCATGGGAGGAGGCCAACTCAGTCTGCGTCGAGACCAGGGCGGCTGCGGTGGCCTCCACGTGCTGCGTCGCTTCGGTCAGCTTGGACCTGAGGGCGGTAGTCCTGCCCGCAGCCTCAGCTTCAATTAGCTCCAGCCTCTGATCATGCACGCGCACAAGATCTGCGCGAACTTTCGCCACGCGGCGGTCGACCTATTCTTGGATTCGAGCCTCCCGCGCGCCAACATCATCATCTGCCTGGGTAACCTGGCGCTCCCTCGTCTCCAACCGCTCAAGGTCGAGATTGCGCTTGGCAGCCTCCAGCTTCAGCGCCTCCTCATGCCTCCAGAGCTCCTCCTCCTCGACGGGCGTCCCCTTCAGCAACACAAGGGAGGCCTGACGCAGCTCCACCTACTGCTCCAAGGAAGTGCTCCAGGCTTGGAGCTCCCACGCGTGCTTCTCCGTGATCTCGTGCTAATGATCTGCTTCCTGAGCATCATCAATAGCTCGGGAGCAGGCCTTTCGTGAGGCTGCAAGGGATGCTTCGGCCTTCGAGTTGTCAAGCTCGTGCTGATGACGCGCAAGGTTGACTGCCACCTTTAGCTTGCGCTGCTCCTCAACCAGCCGCAAACCTTCAGCTTCAAGACACGCGTCCACGTCCGCGAGCTCTGCACCGAGCTGGCCCATCGCGTCCATTGCCTTCCGGAGGCACTCTTGGCGAACGACGTTGCGCTCTCGCGCTCACCTGAGCACGTCATCAATGTCGTCCTCCGCCGTCGACATTGGCGGCGGGACCTAAAGCAGTACGCCCCCTCTCGGTAGGGGGATGGGGACTGGCGCCCCCTGATACGTCTCCAACGTATCTATAATTTTTTATTGTTCCATGCTATTATATTACCCCTTTTGGATGTTTATGGGCTTTATTTTACACATTTATATCATTTTTGGGACTAACCTACTAACCGGAGGCCCAGCCCGTATTGCTGTTTTTTTTGCCTATTTCAGTATTTCGAAGAAAAGGAATATCAAACGGAGTCCAAACGGAATGAAACCTTTGGGATCGTGATTTTTGGAACGAACATGATCCAGAGGACTTGGAGTGCAAGTCAAGAAGCAGCCGAGGCGGCCACGAGATAGGAGGGCGCGCCCCCCTATCTTGTGGGCCCCTCGGGCGGCCACCGACATACTTCTTCCTCCTATATAAGCCTACGTACCCTGAAAACATCCAGGGAGCCAACGAAACACAATTTCCACCGCTGTAACCTTATGTATCCGCGAGATCCCATCTTGGAGCCTTCGTCGGCGTTCTACCGGAGGGAGAATCGACCATGGAGGGCATCTACATCAACACCATAGCCCCTCCGATGAGTTGTGAGTAGTTTACCACAGACCTTCGGGTCCATAGTTATTAGCTAGATGGCTTCTCTCTTTTTGGATCTGAATACAATGTTCTCCCCCTCTCTTGTGGAGATCTATTGGATGTAAACTCTTTTTGCGGTGTGTTTTTCGAGATCCGATGAATTGTGGGTTTATGATCAAGTTTATCTATGAATAATATTTGAATCTTCTCTGAATTCTTTTATGTATGATTGAGTTACCTTTGCAAGTCTCTTCGAATTATCCGTTTGGTTTGGCCTACTAGATTGATCTTTCTTGCCATGGGAGAAGTGCTTAGCTTTGGGTTCAATCTTGTGGTGTCCTTACCCAGTGACAGCAGGGGTTGTAAGGCACGTATTGTATTGTTGCCATCGAGGATAAAAAGATGGGGTTTATATCATATTGCATGAGTTTATCCCTCTACATCATGTCATCTTGCTTAAAGCGTTACTCTGTTCTTATGAACTCAATACTCTAGATGCAGGCAGGAGTCAGTCGATGTGTGGAGTAATAGTAGTAGATGCAGGCAGGAGTCGGTCTACTTGTTGCGGACGTGATGCCTATATACATGATCATGCCTAGATAATCTCATAATTATTCGCTATTCTATCAATTGCTCGACAGTAATTTGTTCACCCACCGTAATACTTATGCTATCTTGAGAGAAGCCGCTAGTGAAACCTATGGCCCCCGGGTCTATCTCTTATCATATTTGCTTCCAATTTACTTTTATTTGCATCTTTGCTTTTTTGCATCTATATTATAAAATACCAAAAATATATTTATCTTATCATACTATCTCTATTAGATCTCACTTTCGCAAGTGGCCGTGAAGGGATTGACAACCCTTTATTGCGTTGGTTGCGAGTTCTTTGTTTGTTTGTGTAGGTGCGTGGGACTTTTGAGGAGCCTCCTACTGGATTGATACCTTAGTTCTCAAAAACTGAGGGAAATACTTACGCTACTATTGCTGCATCACCCTTTCCTCTTCAAGGAAAACCAACGCAAGCTCAAGACGTAGCAAGAAGGATTTCTGGCGCCGTTGCCGGGGAGGTCTTCGCTCAAGTCAAGACATACCAAGTACCCATCACAAACCTATCTCCCTCGCATTTACATTATTTGCCATTTTCCTCTCATTTTCCACTCCCCCACTTCACCCTTGCCGTTTTATTCGCCCTCTCTTTCCCAATCTCCTCCTCTCTCTCTTTTCGCTTGCCTTTTTTCTGTTTGCTTGTGTGTTGGATTAGTTGTTACCATGGTGCAAGATAATACCAAATTGTGTGATTTCTCGAATACCAATAATAATGATTTCCTTAGTACTCCGATTGCTCCTCTTAATGATGTTGAGTCTTGTGAAATCAATACTACTTTGCTGAATCTTGTTATGAAAGATCAATTTGCCAGCCTTCCTAGTGAAGATGCCGCTACTCATCTAAACAACTTTGTTGATTTGTGTGATATGCAACAGAAGAAAGATACGGATAATGATATTGTTAAATTGAAGTTATTTCCGTTTTCACTTAGAGATCGTGCTAAAGTTTGGTTTTCGTCTTTGCCTAAAAATAGTATTGATTCTTGGAACAAGTGCAAAGATGCTTTTATCTCTAAGTATTTTCCTCCCGCTAAGATCATCACTCTTAGGAATGATATTATGAATTTTCAACAACTTGTCATGAGCATGTTGCCCAATCTTGGGAAAGAATGAAATTGATGATTCGCAATTGCCCTACTCATGGTTGGAATTTATGGATGATCATACAAAAATTTTATGCCGGTTTGAACTTTGCTTCTAGAAATCTCTTAGATTCGGCCGTGGGAGGCATGTTTATGGAAATCACGTTAGGAGATGCTCCAAAACTTCTTGATAATATTATGGCTAATTATTCTCAATGGCACACCGAAAGATCTTCTAGTAAAAAAGTGCATGATATAGAAGAAATCAATGTTTTGAGTGGAAAGATGGATGAACTTATGAAATTGTTTGCTACTAAAAATACTCCTCTTGATCCCAATGATATGCCTTTGTCTACTTTGATTGAGAATAATAATGAATCTATGGATGTGAATTTTGTTGGTAGGAATAGTTTTGGAAACAATGCTTATAGAGGAAAATTTAATACTAGACCGTTCCCTAGTAATTCCTCTAATAATTATGGAAATTCCTACAATAATTTCTATGGTAATTTTAATAAGATACCCTCTGATTTTGAGAATAGTGTGAAAGAATTTATGATTTCTCAAAAGAATTTTAATGCTTTGCTTGAAGAAAAATTGCTCAAAGTTGATGATTTGGCTAGGAATGTTGATAGACTTTCGCTTGATGTTGATTATCTTAAACATAGATCTTCTTCTCCTAAACATGATATCAATGAGTCTCTCAAAGCAATGAGAATTTCCATTGATGAGTGCAAGGAAAGAACCGCTAGATTGTGTGCCAAGAAAGATTGCTTTATAAAAGCCTGTTCTTCTAGTTTCCATGAAATTAATGATGAAGATCTTAAAGTTATTGATGCATCTCCTATTAGATATTTGTTTTGCAATATGAATCTTTATAATTATGGGACTAATGATGAGTCAAATTTACCTAGAAGGCGTCCCAAGAATTCGGAGTTTTTAGATCTTGATGCTAAATTTGGTAAAAGTGGGATTGGAGAGGTCATGACTTTAAATAGTATTGAACCCACTATCTCGGATTTCAAGGAATTTGATTATGATAATTGCTCTTTAGAAGGTTGTATTTCCTTGTTGCAATCCGTTGTTAATTCTCCTCATGCTTATAGTCAAAATAAACCTTTTACTAAACATATCTTTGATGCCTTGATGCAATCTTATGATGAAAAACTTAATTTGGAAGTTTCTATACCTAGAAAACTTAATGATGAGTGGGAACCGACTATAAAGATTAGAATTAAGGATCATTAGTGTTTTGCTTTGTGTGATTTGGGTGCTAGTGTTTCCACGATTCCAAAAACTTAATGTGATATTCTAGGTTTCCATGATCTTGATGATTGCTCTTTAAATTTGCACCTTGCGGATTCCACCATTAAAAAGCCAATGGGAAGGATCAATGATGTTCTCATTGTTGCAAATAGAAACTTGGTGCCCGTAGATTTTATCGTTCTTGATATAGATTGCAATCTTTCTTGCCCTATTATTCTTGGTAGACCTTTCCTTAGAATGATTGGTGCGATTATTGATATAAAGGAAGGGAATATTAGATTCCAATTTCCATTAAAGAAAGGCATGGAGCACTTTTCAAAAAGAAAGTCAAATTACCTTACGAATCTATCATGCGAGCTACTTATGAATTTAGTGCCAAATATGGCACTACTTAGATCTATCTTCGCTTTTATGCCTAGCTAGGGGCGTTAAACGATAGCGCTAGTTGGGAGGAAACCCAATTTTCTTTGTGTTTTTTTTTGTTTTTGTTCCTGTTTAGTAATAAATCTTGCATCTACCTTCTGTTTAGATGTGTTTTTATCTTATAATTAGTGTTTGTGCCAAGTAGAACCTAAAGGATAACCTATGATGATAGTTGATTTGATTCTGCTGAAAAACAGAAACTTTGCACGCACGAATTTAGTTTTGTTAAATCACAGAAACGTGCTTTTGCGTTGATTCTTTTTTTCTGCTGATCAATAGACAAATTTTCCAGGACTTCCTATTTTGGTAGGATTTTTAGAGTTCCATAAGTTTGCGTTAATTACAGATTGCTACAGACTGTTCTGTTTTTGATAGATTCTGTTTTTCGTGTGTTGTTTGCTTATTTTGATGCATCTATGGCTAGTAAAATAGTTTATAAACCATAGAGAAGTTGGAATACAGTAGGTTTAACACCAAAATAAATAAATAATGAGTTCATACAGTACCTTATGTGGTGGTTTTGTTTTCTTTCACTAACGGAGCTTATAAGATTTCTTGTTGAGTTTTGTGTTGTGAAGTTTTCAAGTTTTGGGTAAAGCTTTTATGGAATATGGAATAAGGAGTGGAAAGAACCTAAGCTTGGGGATTCCCATGGAACCCCAAGATATTCAAGTATAGCCAAAAGCCTAAGCTTGGGGATGCCCCGGGAAGGCATCCCCTCTTTCGTCTTCGTTTATTGGTAACTTTACTTGGAGCTATATTTTTATTCGCCACATGATATGTGTTTTGCTTGGAGCATCGTGTATTATATTAGTCTTTGCTTTTCAGTTTGCCGCAATCATCCTTGCTGTACACACCTTTTGGGAGAAGCCTACTTGATTAGGATTTGCTAGAATACTCTATGTGCTTCACTTATATCTTTTGAGCTTGATAGTTTTTGCTCTAGTGCTTCACTTATATTTTTAGAGCACGGTGGTGACTTAATTTTGAAGAAATTGCTAGTCTCTCATGCTTCACTTATATCATTTTGAGAGTCTTTTAGAACAGCATGGTATTTTCTATGGTTACAAAGTTGGTCCTAGAATGATGAGCATCCAAGTTGGGTATAATAAAAACTATCGTAGAAAAGAATTATGATCAATTTGATGCTTGATAATTGTTTTGAGATATGGAGGTAGTGATATTAAAGTCATGCTAGTTGAGGTGATTATGAAAAATACTTGTGTTGAGGTTTGTGATTCCCGTAACATGCACGTATGGTGAACCGCTCTTTGATGAAGTTGGAGCACAGTTTTATTTATTGAGTGTCTTCCTTACGAGTTGCGGTCGGGGACAAGCGATGGTCTTTTCCTACCAATCTATCCCCCTAGGAGCATGCGCGTAGTACTTTTGTTTTTGATGACTTCTAAATTTTTGCAACAAGTACAAGAGTTCTTTTGACTAATGTTGAGTCCATGGATTATATGCACCTTACCTTTCCACCATTGCTAGCCTCTCTTTTGCCATGCAACTTTCGCTGGTACCATACACCCACCATTTACCTTCCTCAAAATAGCCACCATACCTACCTATTATGGCATTTCCATAGCCATTCCGAGATATATTGCCATGCAACTTTCCACCGTTCCTCTCATATGGCACACATTACTTTTGTCATATTTCTCATTGCATGATCATGTAGTTGACATTGTATTTGTGGCAAGGCCACCTTCATAATTTTCATACATGTCCCGGTACACCGCCGAAGGCATTCATATAGAGTCATATCTTGTTCTATCTTTGAGTTGTAATTCTTGAGTTGTAAATCCATAAAAGTGTGATGATCTTCATTATTAGAGCATTGTCCTAGTGAGGAAAGGATGATGAAGATTATGATTCCCCCACAAGTCGGGATGAGACTTCGGACTTTACAAAAAGAAAAAAAGAAAAAGAAAAAGAGAAAGGCCAAAAAAGGCCAAAGAAAAAAAAGAAAAAGAAAGAAAAAAAACAGAAAAAGAAAAAAATGAGAGAAAAAGAGAGAAGGGACAATGCTACTATCTCTTTTTCCACACTTGTGCTTCAAAGTAGCACCATGATCTTCATGATAGAGAGTCTCATATGTTGTCACTTTCATATACTAGTGGGAATTTTTCATTATAGAACTTGGCTTGTATATTCCAATGATGGGCTTCCTCAAAATGCCCTAGGTCTTCATGAGCAAGCAAGTTGGATCCACACCCACTTTGTTCTTTTGTTGAGCATTCATATATTTATAGCTCAAGTGCATTCGTTGCATGGCAATCCCTACTCACTCACATTGATATCTATCAATTGGCATCTCCATAGCCCGTTGATACGCCTAGTTGATGTGAGACTATCTTCTCCTTTTTTGTCTTCTCCATAGCCAGCTTTCTATTCCACATATAGTACTATGTCCATGGCTCACGCTCATGTATTGCGTGAAAGTTGAAAGAGTTTGAGATTATTAAAGTATGAAACAATTGCTTGGCTTGTCATCGGGGTTGTGCATTATTAAATACTTTGTGTGATGAAGATAGAGAAACAGCCAGACTATATGATTTTGTAGGGATAACTTTCTTTGGCCATGTTATTTTGAGAAGACATGATTACTTTGATTAGTATGCTTGAAGTATCACCATTTTCTTGTTAATATGAACTTTTAATTCGTATCATTTGGATCTGAACATTCATGCCACAATAAAGAAAATTACATTGAGAATTATGCTAGGTAGCATTCCACATCAAAAATTCCTTTTTTTATCATTTACCTACTCGAGGACGAGCAGGAATTAAGCTTGGGGATGCTTGATACGTCTCCAACGTATCTATAATTTTTAATTGTTCCATGCTATTATATTACCCCTTTTGGATGTTTATGGGATTTATTTTACAAATTTATATCATTTTTGGGACTAACCTGCTAACCGGAGGTCCAGCCCATATTGCTGTTTTTTGCCTATTTCAGTATTTCGAAGAAAAGGAATATCAAACAGAGTCCAAACGGAATGAAACCTTCGGGGGCGTGATTTTAGGAACGAACATGATCCAGAGGACTTGGAGTGCAAGTCAAGAAGCAGCCGAGGCGGCCACGAGATAAGAGCCCCCCCCCCCTATAGGGCGCGCCCCCTGTCTCGTGGGCCCCTTGAGCGGCCACCGACGTACTTCTTCCTCCTATATAAGCCTACGTACCCTGAAAACATCCAGGGAGCCAACGAAACACAATTTCCACCGTCGTAACCTTTTGTATCCGCGAGATCCCATCTTGGAGCCTTCGTCGGCATTCTGCCGGAGGGAGAATCGACCATGCAGGGCATCTACATCAACACCATAGCCCCTCCAATGAGTTGTGAGTAGTTTACCACAGACCTTCGGGTCCATAGTTATTAGCTAGATGGCTTCTTCTCTCTTTTTGGATCTCAATACAATGTTCTCCCCCTCTCTTGTGAAGATCTATTCGATGTAAACTCTGTGTGTTTGTCGAGATCCAATGAATTGTGGGTTTATGATCAAGTTTATCTATGAATAATATTTGAATCTTATCTTAATTCTTTTATGTATGATTGAGTTATCTTTGCAAGTCTCTTCGAATTATTAGTTTGGTTTGGCCTACTAGATTGATCTTTCTTGCCATGGGAGAAGTGCTTAGCTTTGGGTTCAATCTTGCGGTGTCCTTACCTAGTGACAGGAGGAGTTGCAAGGCACGTATTGTATTGTTGCCATCGAGGATAAAAAGATGGGGTATATATCATATTGCATGAGTTTATCCCTCTACATCATGTCATCTTGCTTAAAGCGTTACTCTGTTCTTATGAACTTAATACTCTAGATGCAGGCAGGAGTCGGTCGATGTGTGGAGTAATAGTAGTAGATGCAGGCAGGAGTCGGTCTACTTGTTGCGGACGTGATGCCTATATACATGATCATGCCTAGATAATCTCATAATTATTCGCTATTCTATCAATTGCTCGACAGTAATTTGTTCACCCACCGTAATACTTATGCTATCTTGAGAGAAGCCACTAGTGAAACCTACGGCCCCCGGGTCTATCTCTTATCATATTTGCTTCCAATTTACTTTTATTTGCATCTTTACTTTTTGCAACTATATTATAAAATACCAAAAATATAGTTATCTTATCATACTATCTCTATTAGATCTCACTTTCGCAAGTGGCCGTGAAGGGATTGAAAACCCCTTTATTGCGTTGGTTGTGAGTTCTTTGTTTGTTTGTGTAGGTGCGTGGGACTTTTGAGGAGCCTCCTACTGGATTGATACCTTGGTTCTCAAAAACTGAGGGAAATACTTATGCTACTATTGTTGCATCACCCTTTCCTCTTCAAGGAGAACCAACGCAAGCTTAAGACGTAGCACCCCCATGATCGCCAAACGGGCTCCGCAACGGACCGTGGCCGACGCAGATATATCCCCAGAAGAAGAGCCAAGGACCGACTTCAACCATTCGCCATCCACGATCAGAGGAGGAGCCCTGGGCATGCTGGTCACGCCCCGGGTGAGGTCACGAAGGAAAGGCGGCAAGGGCACGGGCTCAAGGCACCCTGCGGGCCGGCTTACATTTCTGGCCGAACTTGCGTCAGGGGTAGCACGCAAGCTCGGGACACTCAAGGCCAGCGATGGAGGCGAGGCCGGAGGAAGGTTCTTCTTGGCAGACTCCACAGGCTTGGCAGGAGGGATCCTGAAGGGCGGCAGTCAAGAAAGGGAGCAGCGATTGAGGAATTACAAGAATGAGGTACTTACTCATCTCTGGCAAAGTAACTCCTATGCTTCAACAGCCGGAAGGGGCGCCCATCACCACCCGAAGACTCCTTCCTCTTGCGGAGGGCGTCGAAGTCCATGCGGAACCGACCCAGGCGCTCAACGTGAGGACCAGCGCGCGGCGCGAATGAAGAAGCACTCAAGCATCCAACCTCAGGGGTGCCAAGCTGGGAGGAGTCATGACACACAAGTGTAGGGGATCAATCGTATTCCTTTCTATAAGTAAGAGTGTCGAACCCAACGAGGAGCAGAAGGAAATGATAAGCGGTTTTCAGTAAGGTTTTCTCTGCAAGCACTGAAATTGTAGGTGATAGATAGTTTTGTGATAAGATAAATAGTAACGAGTAACAAGTAAATAAAGTAAATAAAATGTAGCAAGGTGGACCAATCCTTTATGTAGAAAAGGATAAGCCTAGACAATTTCTAATAACGAGAAAGGACCTCTCGAGGACACATTGGGAATTACCGTCAAGCTAGTTTTCATCATGTTCATATGATTCGCGTTCGGTACTTTGATAATTTGATATGTCGGTGGACCGGTACTTGGGTACTGCCCTAACTTGGACAAGCATCCCACTTATGATTAAACCCTATTGCAAGGATCCGCAACTACAAAAGAAGTATTAAGGTAAACCTAACCACAGCATTAAACATATGGATCCATATCAGCCCCTAACGAAGCAACGCATAAACTAGGGTCTAAGCTTCTGTCACTCTAGCAACCCATCATCTACTTATTACTTCCCCAAGCCTTCCTCTAGGCCCAAATAATGGTGAAGTGTCATGTAGTCGACGTTCACATAACACCACTAGAGGAAAAGACAACATACATCTCATCAAAATATCGAACGAATACCAAATTCACATGACTACTAATAGCAAGACTTCACCCATGTCCTCAGGAACAAACGTAACTACTCACAAAGCATATTCATGTTCATAATCAGAGTGGTAATAATATGCATAAAGGATTGATACGTCTCCAACGTATCTATAATTTTTGATTTCTCCATGCTACTTTATCTATTGTTTTAGGCAATATTGGGCTTTATTATCCACTTTTATATTATTTTTGGGACTAACCTATTAACCGGAGGCCCAGCCCAGATTTGTTGTTTTATGCCTATTTCAGTGTTTCGAGGAAAAGGAATATCAGACGGAGTCAAAACGGAACGAAATCAACTGGAGAAGTTAATTTTGGAAGGAAACCAACCTGATGGGCTTGGAGTTCACGTCAGGGGAGTCCCGGGCTGCCCACAAGGGTGGGGGGCACGCCCCCCTACCTCGTGAGCACCCCGGAGGTCCACCGACGTACCCCCTGCACCCATATATACCTACGTACCCTAAAACTTCCAGAACAGAAGATAGATCGGGAGTTCCGCCACCGCAAGCCTTTGTAGCCACCAAAAACCAATCGGGACCCTGTTCCAGCGAGGGATCCCATCACCGGAGGCCATCTTCATCATCCCGGCGCTATCCATGACGAGGAGGGGGTAGTTCACCCTCGGGGCTGACGGTATGTACCAGTAGCTATGTGTTTGATCTCTCTCTCTCGTGTTCTCTCTCGTGTTCCATCTATGGCACGATCTTGATGTATCCCGATCTTCGCTATTTTAGTTGGATCTTATGATGTTTCTCCCACTCTAGTCTCTTGTGATGAATTGAGTTTCCCCTTTGAAGTTATCTTGTCGGGTTGAGTCTTTTATGAGAACACTTGATGTATGTCTTGGTGATCAACTTGCGGGTTTCGTGGCATTGGGAACCTATGCATAGGGGTTGGCACACGTTCTTGACTCTCCGGTAGAAACTTTGGGGCACTCTTTGAAGTACTTTGTGTTGGTTGGATGAATCTGAGATTGTGTGATGCATATCGTATAATCATGCCCATGGATACTTGAGGTGAAAATGGAGTATCTACGTGACATTATGGTTTTGGTTGATTTGTATCTTAAGGTGTTATTCTAGTACGAACTCTTTTATAGATTGATCTGAAAGAATAACTTTGAGGTGGTTTCGTACCCTACCATAATCTCTACGTTTGTTCTCCGCTATTAGTGGCTTTGGAGTGACTCTTTGTTGCATGTTGAGGGCTTGTTATATTATCTATCTATGTTATTATTGTTGAGAGAACTTGCACTAGTGAAAGTATGAACCCTAGGCCTTGTTTCCTACCATTGCAATACCGTTTATGCTCACGTTTATCACTTGTTACCTTGCTGTTTTTATTATTTAAGATTACAAAAAACTATATCTACTATCTATTTTGCACTTGTATCACCATCTCTTCGTCGAACTAGTGCACCTATACAATTTTCCATTGTATTGGGTGTGTTGGGGACACAAGAGACACTTTGTTATTTGGTTGCAGGGTTGTTTGAGAGAGACCATCTTCATCCTACGCCTCCTACGGATTGATAAACCTTAGGTCATCCACTTGAGGGAAATTTGCTACTGTCCTACAAACATGTGCACTTGCAGGCCCAACAACGTCTACAAGAAGAAGGTTGTGTAGTAGACACTAAGCTCTTTTCTGGCGCCGTTGCCGGGGAGGCTAGGTAAAAGGGCACTCACTCACACCCCGTCAACTATGCTCTTTTCTGGCGCCATTGTCGGGGAGGTTAGCGCTTGAAGGTATATCTTTAGATCTTGCAATCGAATCTTTTTGTTTCTTGTTTTATCACTAGTTTAGTTTATAAAAGAAAACTACAAAAAATGGAGTTAAATTTGTCTCATACGCTTCACCTTTTTAATATCTTTCGTGAGTATGATGGAAAGGAAAATTGTGCTCAAGTTCTAGAAGAAGAATTACATAGAATGCTTGGCATGAAATATGTGAATGATGAGCATGATTGCAATGTTGTTAGTATGAATTCCTTGAATATCCATGATGCTAATGATATGCAAAGCCACAAGCTTGGGGAAGCTATGTTTGATGAATATGATATTTTTTGTCCCCCAAGCTTTGATGAGCAAATTTACTATGATGAAAGCATTGCCTCCTATCTATGATGATTATTGTGATGACACGTATGCTTTAAAGAATAATGATAACCATGAAACTTGTCATCTTGATCCTAATTTTAAATCATATGATAGTTATTTTGTTGATTTGCTCCCACTACTATTCATGAGAAGAATTTTGCTTATGAGGAGAGTAGTATATTTTCTATGCAAGTAGATCATGAAAAGAATGCTTTAGGTGCTGGTTATATTGTTAAATTCATTCATGATGCTACTGAAAATTATTATGAGGGAGGAACATATGCTTGTAGGAATTGCAATAATATCAAGTTTCCTCTCAATCTTCTTAAAGTTTTGAAGTTATGCTTGTTTCACCTTCCTATGCAAGTTGATTATTGTTCCCATAAGTTGTTTGCTCACAAAATCCCTATGCATAGGAAGTGGGTTAGACTTAAAAGTGCGAGTCATATGCTTCATGATGCTCCCGTTATGTTTCAATTCTTATCTTTTATGTGAGCATCATTGTCATCATCATGCCTAGCTAGAAAGGCATTAAAGAAAAGCGCTTGTTGGGAGACAACCCAATATTTATCCTTACTGTTTTTGTGTGTTCACATGATTATGCTACTGTAGTAATCATGTTTTATAGCTTTTGTCTCAATAAAGTGCCAAGTAAGACCTTTAGGATAGCTTACGGTGATAGTTGTGTTGATCCTGCTGAAAATCAGAAACTTTTGCACCCAGTAAATTAGTTTTGTTAATTCACAGAAACGTGCTTCTGATCTGATTATTTTTTCTCTGGATTGGTACACTAATTGCTTAGGACTTCATAATTTGGTAGAATTTTTGTAGTTCCAGAAGTATATGTTTGATACAGATTACTACAGACTGTTCTGTTTTTGACAGATTCTGTTTTCTATGTGTTGTTTGCTTATTTTGATGAATCTATGAGTAGTATTGAAGGGTATGAACCATATATAAGTTGTAATATAGTAGGTATTACACCAATATAAATTTATAATGAGTTCATTACAGTACCTTATGTGGTGGTTTTGCTTTCTTTCACTAACGGAGCTTACGAGTTTTCTATTGAGTTTTGTGTTGTGGAGTTTTCAAGTTTTGGGTAAAGATTCGACGGACTATGGAATAAGGAGTGGAAAAGAGCCTAAGCTTGGGTATGCCCATGGAACCCCAAGATATTCAAGGATAACCAAGAGCCTAAGCTTGGGGATGCCCCGGAAGGCATCCCCTCTTTCGTCTTCGTTCATCGGTAACTTTACTTGGAGCTATATTTTTATTTACCACATGATATGTGTTTTGCTTGGAGCGTCATTTACTTTTGTTAGTTTTTTCTTGCTGCTAGTTAGAATAATGTTTTGCATCTTTAGTTTCAATAAAGAAGTCAAGGATAGCCTTTGCCATGCTTATTTTGCTAGTATACATGTTGCTGTTTGAAAAACAGAAAGTTTACCGCTGTTGCAAAAATTTCCTAGAAAAGTCAGAGAGTGGTATAATGTTGAATCTTTTTGCATGTTGAGCTCTGATAAATTTATTACAGTGGGAATTTTAGTTCATAATTTTTTGAGTCAGGGAAGTATTGATACTCTTGCATTCTTTACAGACTATACTGTTTTGGCAGATTTCTTTTATGGTTGCATTGTTTGCATGTGTTGCTTAATTAATGATTATATTTGAGGATAGGAGTATTAAATATGCAGAGGCATTTAGTATGCAATGTTGAATAATTATTTAAGTGATTTGTTACAGTAGAAAATGATAAGGTTTTGCATTGGTTTATACTAACCTATCTCACGAGTTCTTGCTGAGTTTGTTGTGAATGAAGCTTTTGATAAAAAGAGAAACCATGATATGAGAGGAATTAAGGAGACACAAAATCTCAAGCTTGGGGCTGCACAAGGCACCCCAAGATAATATTTCAAGAAGTCTCAAGCATCTAAGCTTGGGGATGCCCCCGTTGGCATCCCACCTTTCTTCTTCAACAACTATCGGTTAGTATCGGTTGAGCCTAAGTTTTTGCTTCTTCACATGAGTTGTGCTATCCTTGCAATGTAGTTTTCTTTAGCTTTGCTTGCTGTTTGAATAAAGTATCAAGATCTGAAATTATTAAATGAGAGAGAGTCTTCGCATAGTTGCATAATTATTTAGCTACTCATTGATCTTCACTTATATCTTTCGGAGTAGTTTGTCATTTGCTCTAGTGCTTCACTTAGATCTTTTAGAGCACGGTGGTGGATTTGTTTTAAAGAAACTATTGATCTCTCATGCTTCACTTAGATTATTTTGTGAGTCATTAGTAGCATGGTAATTTGCTTAATGTTAATATACTTGGTATTCAAGATATGTGAAACTTTCTTATGAGTGTGTTGAATACTAAGAAAAGTTTGATACTTGATAATTGTTTTGAGATATGGAGGTTGTGATATTAAAGTCATGCTAGTTGGGTGATTATGAATTCAAAGAATGCTTGTATTGAAGTTAGCAAGTCCCGTAGCATGCACGTATGGTTAAAGTTGTGTAACAAATTTGAAACATGAAGTGTACCTGGCTTGTGCATCCTTATGAGTGGCGGTCGGGGACAAGCGATGGGCTTTTCCTACCAATCTATCCCCCTAGGAGCATGCGCGTAGTACTTGATTTTTGATGGCTTCTAAATTTTTGCAATAAGTATATGAATTCTTTTGACTAATGTTGAGTCCATGGATTAAACGCACTCTCACCTTTCCGCCTTTGCTAGCCTCTTCGGTACCGTGCATTTCCCTTTCTCACCTTGAGAAGTTGGTGCAAACTTCGCCGGTGCATCCAAACCCCGTGATACGATACGCTCTATCACACATAAACCTCCTTTTATCTTCCTCAAAACAGCCACCATACCTACCTATCATGGCATTTCCATAGCCATTCCGAGATATATTGCCATGCAACTTCCATCATCTTCATCATGACATACATTGCTTTTGTCATATTGCCATTGCAAGATCATGTAGTTGACATCGTATTTGTGGCAAAGCCACCATGCATTATTTTCCATACATGTCACTCTTGATTCATTGCACCATCCCGGTACACCGTCGGAGGCATTCATATAGAGGCATATCTTGTTCTAAGTTTCGAGTTGTAATCCTTATGTTGTAATCAATAGAAGTGTGATGATCATCATTATTAGAGCATTGCCCAAATAGAAAAAGAAAGGCCCAAAAAAGAAAATAAAAAAGGGCAATGCTACTATCTATTTTTCCACACTTGTGCTTCAAAGTAGCACCTTGTTCTTCATATAGTGAGTCTCATATATTGTGCTTCAAAGTAGCACATGATTGCTTTGATTAGTATGCTTGAAGACATGATTGCTTTGATTAGTATGCTTGAAGTATTATTAATTTAGCCCAGCCCAGATTTGCTGTTTTATGCCTATTTCAGTGTTTCGAGGAAAAGGAATATCAGACGGAGTCAAAACGGAACGAAATCAACTGGAGAAGTTAATTTTGGAAGGAAACCAACCTGACGGGCTTGGAGTGCACGTCAGGGGAGTCCCGGGCTGCCCACGAGGGTGGGGGCGTGCCCCCCTACCTCATGAGCACCTTAGAGGTCCATCGACGTACCCCCTGCACCCATATATACCTACGTACCCTAAAACTTCCAGAATAGAAGATAGATCGGGAGTTCCGCCGCCGCAAGCCTCTGTAGCCACCAAAAAACAATCGGGACCCTGTTCTGGCACCCTGCCGGAGGGGGATCCCATCACCGGAGGCCATCTTCATCATCCCGGCGCTATCCATGATGAGGAGGGAGTAGTTCACCCTCGGGGCTAAGGGTATGTACCAGTAGCTATGAGTTTGATCTCTCTCTCGTGTTCTCTCTCGTGTTCCATCTATGGCACGATCTTGATGTATCCCGAGCTTTGCTATTTTAGTTGGATCTTATGATGTTTCTCCCCCTCTACTCTCTTGTGATGAATTGAGTTTCCCCTTTGAAGTTATCTTATCGGATTGAGTCTTTTATGAGAACACTTGATGTATGTCTTGGTGATCAACTTGTGGGTTTCGTGACATTGGGAACCTATGCATAGGGGTTGGCACACATTCTTGACTCTCCGGTAGAAACTTTGGGGCACTCTTTGAAGTACTTTGTGTTGGTTGGATGAATCTGAGATTATGTGATGCATATCGTATAATCATGCCCACGGATACTTGAGGTGACAATGGAGTATCTAGGTGACATCAGGGTTTTGGTTGATTTGTATCTTAAGGTGTTATTCTAGTACGAACTCTTTTATAGATTGATCCGAAAGAATAACTTTGAGGTGGTTTCGTACCCTACCATAATCTCTACGTTTGTTCTCCGCTATTAGTGGCTTTGGAGTGACTCTTTGTTGCATGTTGAGGGCTTGTTATATTATCTATCTATGTTATTACTGTTGAGAGAACTTGCACTAGTGAAAGTATCAACCCTAGGCCTTGTTTCCTACCATTGCAATACCGTTTATGCTCACGTTTATCACTTGTTACTTTGCTGTTTTTATTATTTCAGATTACAAAAACCTATATCTACTATCTATTTTGCACTTGTATCACCATCTCTTCGCCGAACTAGTGCACCTATACAATTTGCCATTGTATTGGGTGTGTTGGGGACACAAGAGACTCTTTGTTATTTGGTTGTAGGGTTGTTTGAGAGAGACCATCTTCATCCTACGCCTCCTACGGATAGATAAACCTTAGGTCATCCACTTGAGGGAAATTTGCTACAGTCCTACAAACATGTGCACTTGCAGGCCCAACAACGTCTACAAGAAGAAGGTTGTATAGTAGACATCAAGGATCTGAACATATGATCTTCCAACAAGTAAACCAATTAGCATCAACTACGAGGAGTAATCAACACTACTAGCAACCCACAGGTACCAATTTGTGGTTTTGATACAAGATTGGATACAAGAGAGTAACTAGGGTTTTGAGAGGAGATGGTTCTGGTGAAGATGTTGATGGAGATTGACCCCCTCCCGATGAGAGGATCGTTGGTGATGATGTTGGTGATGATTTCCCCCTCCCGGAGGGAAGTGTCCCCAGCAGAATAGCTCTGCCGGAGCCCTAGATTGATTCCGCCAAGGTTCCGCCTCGTGGCGGCGGAGTTTCATCCCGTAAGCTTGCCCCCGATTTTTTTTTCCAGGGTAAAAGTGATGATATAGCAGAAGATGGACGCCGGAGGCCCACCAGGGGGCCCAGGAGATGGGAGGGCGCGCCCTATAGGGGGCGCCCCCCTGTCTCTTGGCCAGGGTGTGGGCCCCCTGGCGTATTTCTTTCACTCAGAAATTCTTATTAATTCCAAAAGGTTGTTTCGTGGAGTTTCAGGACTTTTGGAGCTGTGCAAAATAGGTTTCCAACATTTGCTCCTTTTCCAGCCAGAATTCCTGCTGCCGGCATTCCCCCTCTTCAGGTAAACCTTGTAAAATAAGAGAGAATAGCAATAAGTATTGAGATATAATGTGTAATAACAGCCCATAATGCAATAAATATTGATATAAAAGCATGATGCAAAATGGACGTATCAACTCCCCCAAGCTTAGACCTCGCTTGTCCTCAAGCGGAAGACAAAATCGAAAAATATGTCCACATGTTTAGAGATAGAGGTGTCGATAAAAATAAAATACGGACATGAGGGCATCATGATCTTTCTTATAACAGCAACATGTATAGATTTTATCATATGATTTCCTATGCTCAAGTAACAATGAATTCACAATGTCAAGTACGGTTCAAAAACTTCATTGGGAACCAACAAACTATAATCTCAGTCACTAAAGCAATTGCAATTTATTGTAACATCAGAAAGAGTCAACAATAGAGCTTTTCAACAAGTTCTTATACTCAACTATCATGTAGTCTTCTATAATTGCTAACACTCACACAATACTTGTGGTTATGGAGTTTCAGCCGGACACTAAGAAAGATAGGGGCTTATTGTGTTGCCTCCCAACGTATTCAGCTTTAGGTGATGTCAACAATAATAGCCCATGCTAACTTACATCCAATTGGTTATATATATCATGATCTTTCAAACACAAGGAGCTTGCTAAAGGATAAAACGAAAAAGGGAAAGGTGAGAATCACCTTGACTCAAGCATAAAGTAAAAACATAAGGTAAAAGATAGGCCCTTCGCAGAGGGAAGCAGAGGTTGTCATGTACGTTTAGGGTTGATGCACAAAATCTTAATGCAAAAGAACGTCACTTTATATTGCCCCTTGTATGTGGACCTTTATTATGTAGTCCGTCGCTTTTATTACTTCCACAACAAGTTCGTACAAAGCTTATTTTCTCTGCACTAATAAGTCATACATATTTAGAGAGCAATTTTTATTGCTTGCACCGATGACAACTTACTTGAAGGATCTTCCTCAATCCATAGGTAGGTATGGTGGACTCTCATGACAAAACTGGGTTTAAGGATATTTGGAAGCACAAGTAGTATCTCTACTTAGTGCAAGGAATTTGGCTAGCATGAGGGGGAAAGGCAAGCTCAACATGTTGGAAGGTCAGTGACAATATACTTTAACTGAGATGTCGGAAAACATAAACCATTACGTTGTCTTCTTTGTCCAATGTCAACTCTTTTAGCATGTCATACTTAATGAGTGCTCCCAATTATAAAAGGTGTCCAAGATAATATATTTATATGTGAACCCCTCTTTCCTTATCACTTCCTATCAATTGCAACGATGACAAAGGCTACGTTCATCAACTCACAGCAATTTTTATGCCTCATACTTTCTATGTGTGAAGTTATCACTAACCACAAGATCAATATGAACTCTTTTGTTCTTTCTACTTTCTCAAGATCATAGCAACATAGCAAAGCCCTTGACTCAACACTAACCTTTATTATAGATAGCTCACAGACTCGATTACAAAAAGAGATCACAAAGCAAAACTCAAAACTACTTGATATCAAAACTTCAAACTACTAGATCAAGATACTACTAAAAGGATCGAACTAAATAAAGCGGTAAAGATAGGAGTGTGATGGTGATAAAATACCCGGGCACCTCCCCCAAGCTTGGCAGTTGCCAAGGGGAGTGCCCATACCCATGTGATTATGTCCTCGGAGGTGGTGCGGTAGGGGTTGTTGCATTTTTCTTCTCTAGCTTGCGTCTGAGGCTAAAAATTTCCTCCCTAAGATCCTCATTCTCGAGCTCAAGTTTCATTATCTTTTTCATAGTGCTGCCTTGCTGTCCTACAAAAAAACGTGGTGGGATAGATTGGACCTTAGGGAGGCTTGACTTCTTGAACTCCACAAGCATATCACCGGGTTGAGGTAGTGGATAATCCTCTTCATCGGAGCTTGTCTCCTCTTTTCACTTAGGATCATAGTCTTCTTCTTCTTCGGAGGTCCAGTCATCATGCTCCAAGTCCCCGTAAACCTTAGGGTCTGCCAGGTAGTCAGCCACATAGCTTTCCCCTTCCGAATCGTGAGATGACATAATGCTCTAAATCTGCAACAGAAATAGCTCAAAACGAAAACAGAGGATATTTGCGTGATACGGTGGTCAAAACCTTCGGGAGTATATATAATGAATTTTTACCGACCAAAATACGTAACATGCAAGAAAACGGAGTCCGGGAGGTACACGAGGTGCCCACAAGACAGTGGGCACGCCCTCCACTCTCGTGGGAGCCTAGTGTCCCTTTCGGACTACTTCTTTCTTCCTAAAATTCTCAAATATTCCAAAACTAATAAAAATTGTCATTGGAGTTGTTTTGGAGTCAGTCTACTTACCGTACCACATACCTATACCTTTTCGGAGTCTAGAACGTTCTGGAAAATGTCCCTTATGTATTCCTCAGGGGTTACGGTTTCAATATTATTAGTTTCAACATTGAAAGGATTACCTGAAATATAATGTTTAATTCTTTGACTATTTACCACCATCGGATTTGTGCCTTCGAAGTTGTTGATTTTTATGGCACCAGAATGGTAGACCTCCTCGATAACGTAGGGACCTTCCCATTTTGAGAGAAGTTTTCCTGCAAAAAATCTTAAACGAGAGTTGAATAATAAAACATAATCTCCTACGTTAAACTCACGCTTTTGTATCCTCTTATCATGCCAGCGTTTGACTTTTTCTTTGAATAGCTTCGCATTTTCATACGCTTGGGTTCTCCATTCATCAAGTGAGCTAATATCAAACAACCTCTTCTCGCCGGCAAGTTTGAAGTCATAGTTGAGCTCTTTAATAGCCCAATATGCCTTATGTTCAAGTTCAAGAGGCAAATGGCATGATTTTCCATAAACCATCTTATATGGAGACATACCCATAGGATTTTTGTATGCAGTTCTATAGGCCCATAATGCATAATCAAGTTTTTTGGACCAACCCTTTCTAGATCTATTCACAGTCTTTTGCAAAATTAATTTGAGCTCTTTGTTGCTCAACTCTACCTGACCACTAGACTGCGGGTGATAAGGAGATGTGATTCTATGATTGACATCATACTTAGCAAGCATATTACAGAAAGCACCATGAATAAAATGTGAACCACCATCAGTCATAAGATATCTAGGGACTCCAAACCTCGGGAAAATAACTTCTTTAAGCATTTTAATAGAAGTGTTATGATCAGCACTACTAGTTGGAATAGCTTCTACCCACTTAGTAACGTAATCAACAGCAACTAAAATATGTGTATAACCATTAGAGGCAGGAAAAGGTCCCATATAATCAAAGCCCCAAATATCAAACGGTTCAATAACAAGAGAATAATTCATAGGCATTTCTTGACGTCTACCAATGTTACCTATTCTTTGGCATTCATCACAAGATAAGACAAACTTACGAGCATCTTTGAAGAGAGTAGGCCAATAAAAACCAGATTGTAGTACCTTGTGTGCAGTTCTATCTCCAGCGTGGTTTCCTCCATAAGATTCAGAGTGACACTTACATAGAATCTGTTCCTGTTCATGCTCAGGCACACAACGTCAAATAACACCATCTACTCCTTCTTTATAAAGGTGTGGATCATCCCAGAAGTAATGTCTTAAATCATAAAAGAACTTTTTCTTTTGCTGGTATGTGAAACTAGGCATTATATATTTAGCAAAAATGTAATTAGCATAATCAGCATACCAAGGAGCAGTATGAGAAGCATTAACGACCGCTAATTGTTCATTAGGAAAGCTATCATTGATAGGCAGTGGGTCAGCAAGAACATTCTCTAACCTAGACAAGTTATCTGCAACGGGGTTCTCAGCTCCCTTTCTATCAACAATATGCAAGTCAAATTCTTGGAGCAAGAGAACCCAGCTAATGAGTCTAGGCTTAGCATCTTTCTTTTCCATAAGATATTTAATAGTAGCATGATCACTATGAATAGTAACTTTGGAATCAACAATATAAGGTCTAAACTTATCACATGCAAATACAACTGCTAAGAACTCTTTTTTAGTAGTAGCATAATTTCTCTGGGCAGTATCAAGAGTCTTACTAGCATACTGGATAACATTCAATTTCTTATCGACTCTTTGCCCTAGAACAACACCTACAGCATAATCACTAGCATCGCACATAATTTCAAAAGGTAAATTCCAATCAGGTGGCTGAAGAATAGGTGCAGTGACCAAAGCTTTCTTAAGTACTTCAAATGCTTCTACACAATCATCATCAAAGACAAAAGGAATATCTTTTTGCAATAAATTAGTCAGAGGCCTAGAGATTTTAGAAAAGTCCTTAATGAACCTCCTATAAAAACCGGCATGACCAAGGAAACTTCTTATACCTTTTATGTCCTTGGGACATGGCATCTTTTCAATAGCATCAACTTTGGCTTTATCACTTCAATACCTCTCTCGGAGATCTTGTGTCCCAAGACAATGCCTTCATCAACCATAAAGTGACACTTTTCCCAATTCAGGACAAGACTAGTGTCTTCACATCTCTGCAAAACTCGATCAAAGTTGCTCAAACAATCATCAAAAGAGGATCCATAAACGGAAAAGTCATCCATGAATACCTCACAAATCTTTTCACAAAAATCAGAGAATATAGCCATCATGCATCTTTGAAAGGTAGCAGGTGCATTACATAAACCAAAAGGCATACCTCTATAAGCAAAAGTACCAAAAGGACAAGTAAAAGTAGTTTTAGATTGATCCTTCGCTGATACAGGTATCTGAGAGAAACCAGAATAACCATCTAGAAAGCAGAAATGTGTGCATTTGGATAGTATTTCTAGCATTTGATCAATAAAAGGTAAAGGGTAATGATCTTTCTTAGTGGCTTTATTTAACTTACGGAAATCAATTTCCATCCTATAACCTGTAAAAATTCTTTGCGGGATCAATTCATCTTTATCATTAGGAACAACGGTAATACCTCCCTTTTTAGGAACACAATGGACAGGGCTTACCCATTCACTATCAACAACGGGATAAATAATACCTACCTCAAGGAGCTTTAGTATCTCCTTTCTTACCACTTCCTTCATCTTAGGATTTAATCATCTTTGAGGATCTCTAATTCGTTTGGCACCGTCCTCCAATGTAATTTTGTGTTGGCATAATGTGGGACTAACGCCCTTAAGATCATCCAGAGTATATCCAATAGCTGCTCCGTGCTTCTTCAGAGTTTTCAATAATCTTTCTTCTTCTTTCTTTGAAAGGTTAGCACTAATAATAACAGGATATATTTCTTTTTCATCAAGATAAGCATACTTAAGATTATCAGGTAATGGTTTGAGTTTAAACACGGGATCACCCTTGGGTGGAGGGGGATCCCCAAGAATTTCAACGGGAAGGTTATGTTTCAGCACAGGTTCCTGTTTAAGGAACACTTCATCTATTTCCTCCCTTTCCTTCATAAACATATCGTTTTCATGGTCTAGCAAATATTGTTCTAACAGATCAGTTGGAGGAACAGCAATGGAAGCAAGACCAATAATATCATCCTTACTAGGTGGTTCCCTAGCACGAGGTTGTCTACTAAACTTAGAAAAATTAAACTCATGAGACATACCATCTATGCCAATGGTGACAATATTCTTTTCACAATTAATCTTAGCACTAGTTGTATTCAAGAAGGGTCTACCAAAAATAATGGGACAGAAATCATCTTGTGGGGAACCAAGAACAAGAAAATCAGCAGGCTATTTAACCTTCCCACACAAAACTTCAACATCTCTAACAATCCCAATAGGTTTAATGGTATCCCTATTAGCAAGCTTAATAGTAACATCAATGTCTTATAATTCAGCGGGTGCAATGCCATGCATAATTTCTTGATATAAAGTGTAAGGTATTGCACTAGCACTAGCACGCATATCACATAAGCCATGATAACAATGATCTCCTATTTTAACAGAAACAACAGGCATGCCTACAACATGTCTACGTGTCTTAGTATCATGTCTAGCAATATTGGCAGTCTCACCACAGAAAGAAATAACATTCCCATCTAAATCCTCATCCAAGAGATCTTTAACCATAGCAATACTAGGTTCAACATTAATTTTCTCAGGAGGTGTATAAGTCCTAGTATTACTCTTACGAACAACAGTCGAAGCTTTAGCATGATCCTTTATCCTAACAGGAAAAGGAGGTTTTTCAACATAAGCAGTAGGAACAATAGGATCACTATAGGTAATAGTCTTTTCTTTGACTGTAATAGGTGCAACTACTTTCACTTGAACAGGAGGATTATATTTAAACCACTTCTATTTAGGGAGATCAACGTGAGTAGCAAAAGATTCATGAAAACTAGCTACTATCTCAGAGTCAAGTCCATACCTAGCGCTAAATCCACGGAAAGCATCGGTATCCATAAAAGATTTAACACAATTGAACTTAGGTGTCATACCTGACTCCTTACCATCGTCGGAACCCCAATCTTCAGAGTTGCGTTTAATTCTGCCCAATAAGTCCCATTTGAAATCAATAGTCTTCAGCATATAAGAACTAGCACAGGAAGTATCGAGCAGGTTGCGATTATCAAGAGAAAGCCGAGCATAAAAGTTCTGAAAAATCATTTCCCGAGGGAGCTCATGATTGGGGCATGAATATAACATTGACTTAAGCCTCCCCCAAGCTTGAGCGATGCTTTCTCCTTCGCGAGGCCAGAAATTATATATGTAATTACGATCACGATGAACAAGATGCATAGGATAGAACTTCTGGTGAAATTCCAACTTCAATCGCTTATAATTCCAAGATCCCGTATCATCACATAGCCTATACCATGTCAATGCATCTCCCTTTAAAGATAAAGGGAAGACCTTCCTTTTGACAACATCATTGGGAATACCTGCAAGCTTAAATAATCCACAAACTTCATCCACAAAGATAAGCCATAAATCGGGATGCAATGTTCTGTCTCCTGCAAATGGATTAGCTAGCTGTTTTTCTATCATACCCGAAGGAATCTCAAAGTAAATATTTTCATAAAGTTCAGTAGGTTGAGAAGCAACTCTTTGCTCTTCTGGTTGGGGTGAAGATACCCCAAACAAGCCCCTCAAAGGATTAGTTTCCATAGTGACAAGTAACAAAAAAACTCAGCACACTATATAAATGTTTCCTTACCAAGTTCCACTCACCAAAAGCGCTACACTCCCCGGCAACGGCGCCAGAAAAGAGTCTTGATGACCCACAAGTGTAGGGGATCAATCTAGTCCTTTTGATAAGTAAGAGTGTCGAACCCAATGAGGAGCAGAAGGAAATGATAAGCGGTTTTCAGTAAGGTTTTCTCTGCAAGCACTGAAATTGTAGGTGATAGATAGTTTTGTGATAAGATAAATAGTAACGAGTAACAAGTAAATAAAGTAAATAAAGTGTAGAAAGGTGGACCAATCATTTATGTAGCAAAGGATAAGCCTAGACAATTTCTAATAATGAGAAAGGAGCTCCCGAGGACACGTTGGGAATTACCGTCAAGCTAGTTTTCATCACGTTCGTATGATTCGCGTTCGGTACTTTGATAATTTGATATGTGGGTGGACCGGTACTTGGGTACTGCCCTAACTTGGACAAGCATCCCACTTATGATTAGCCCCTATTGCAAGCATCCGCAACTACAAAAGAAGTATTAAGGTAAACCTAACCACAACATTAAACATATGGATCCATATCAGCCCCTAACGAAGCAACGCATAAACTAGGGTTTAAGCTTCTGTCACTCTAGCAACCCATAATCTACTTATTACTTCCCCAAGCCTTCTTCTAGGCCCAAATAATGGTGAAGTTTCATGTAGTCAACGTTCACATAACACCACTAGAGGAAAAGACAACATACATCTCATCAAAATATCGAACGAATACCAAATTCACATGACTACTAATAGCAAGACTTCACCCATGTCCTCAGGAACAAACGTAACTACTCACAACGCATATTCATGTTCATAATCAGAGGGGTAATAATATGCATAAAGGATCTGAACATATGATCTTCCACCAAGTAAACCAATTAGCATCAACTACAAGGAGTAATCAACACTACTAGCAACCCTCAAGTACCAACTTGTGGTTTTGATACAAGATTGGATACAAGAGATGAACTAGGGTTTTGAGAGGAGATGGTGCTGGTGAAGATGTGTAACATCCCCAGCATCACACTATAGTAATCTCCCCCTAATGAAGGTCATGTCATCATGATCATCATGCCAAAATGCCACTTGTCCAAAATCTGCTTCAAACTCAAATTCAAATTCAAATTGCATGTCAAATATTTGCTTCTTCTTTCATGCAAATGAAATAGTTCATCATATGGCAAATAATCCCTAGATATTTGTCATGTTGAAGCCAACATTTTTGGAATTCCCAAATTACCTCTGAGAATTTATTATCTGGTCCAGCAGTATTTAAGATGTCCTTTTCATTTTCTAAAAATGCTTGGACAACTCCTGAAGGCCCCAAACTTTTGTGGCAGTGCAAAAGTTTTCTTTGAAATTGTTTTGGCCAGTGGGATATTTTTGCAAAGTCATTTGTGGCTAAAAGAAAAGGAAAAACTAGTTAAAAAGAAAAAAAGGTGCCCCTGCCCCTCTGGAACTAACCCCTTGGGCTTCGGCCCACCCGAGCCAGCCAATCCAGCCCACTCCCCCCCCCCACCGGTCGCCTCCCTCCCCTGTTCCACCGACCGAGCGCCCGTGCCCGTTGGCCGCAGCCTGACCACCTCGCCGTCCCCGTCGCCGAGGGGATAAGGGTAGCCTCGGACGCCTTGAGTCCCCCCCTCACCTACCGCCACTCCCACTCCCCCACTCCTCCTTTCCTCCTCCTCCAGATCCGCCTCGCCGATGCGCCCTCCGCCGTCCGTTGTGCTGACCGCGCCACCGCTGTCCCCGTCCCTCTCCGACGAGTCCCCGAGCACCGTCGTGCCCCGTGATGTCTTCCTCGACCATCGAACCAAGCCAGGAGACCCCACAGTGAGCGCGGCGACTTCTTCTTCCTCCTCTGCTCCGACAAACGCCGGTGTCGAATCCGCTCCACCGAGCCTCCGCTGAGCCCGATTTGCTCACCTGCAGGTCCCGGGTGAGCTCCTGACTTCTTTCCCCCACCCCCTCTCGTCGACGTTCGTACCCGTAGCTGTCATCCCCGCTATGGCCGAGCCCTCCGCCGCGTATGCTCGTCGCCAGCGTGGTTTCGGTGACCCATTGGTCACGCGCGCATGCCCACTCGCTTTGTTGGCCCGCTTAGACGCCATAGGTACCTCGCGTCGCTCTTTTTGCTCGCCATAGCCTAGATTCCTACGATGCCTGAAGTCCAGCGTCCGCTGCGGTGCTCGCCGCCGTCACCTCCGTCCACCTCCAGCCTCGTAACCACTCCGGTTGGACGCGACGTCTTCTTCCCATTCGAGCGCGCCAAGTCGCGCGAAAAACGGACGCCCGTAGGCGAATCCCGAAGCTCCCCTGGCGGCTCTGCCATGGTTTCGGCTCGTCTGAGCCACTCCGGCGCCGGCCACCAACGTGGCACACCTAGGGCCACCCCCTGGGTCACTGCCAGTGGGGCCCCTAGTCCCCTGTTGACCGGTTGACCTAGTCCACTTTGCTGACTGGGCAGGTCCCAGCCACTAACATGCGGGTCCCACCGCTTAATCCTCTAAATAAAAAAATTTAATAATTAAAACTAATTAGTTTAGTTAATTACACACTGGCAGGTGGGCCCAGTAGTTTTACTAACTAATTTTAGATTAGTTTAAACTCTGTTTAACCCATTGTCCATGACAGGTGGGTCCCCCATGTTAGTTTTGACCGGTCAGCCGTCCTGTTGACTGTTGATGTCACTATGACGTCATCCTGATGCAATATTCCTTTTCTGTTATTTTAAATAGTTTCTGAAAATGCTTTAATCTTTGAATATTCATAGAAAATAGACCATAACTCGGATGGAAATGTTTTCTACATGAAAGTTGCTTAGAAAAACGTGAGGAATCCGAATACGCGGTCCGTTCATCTGTAACATGCCCCTAGCATGCTGAGAATGGAACTTTCCCCCTCCGGTCATCTGTCAAACACAGGTCCGGAACCGGGAAAACATTCCCGGTTGACTTCCCCCCTCGCCGGTATCGCGTAGCACCGCGTTAGAACATGTCTAGCTCTGCCTGTTGTCCTATTATGCTATGTTTGCTTTATATTTACTGTTTCTTCCCCCTCTCCTCTCCGGTAGACCCCGAGACCGATGTTGCCCCTGTGATCGACTACGTCATGGACGACCCCTCCTTGCCAGAGCAACCAGGCAAGCCCCCCCCTTTGATCATCCCGATATCGCCCATTCTCTTCTCTCATGCTTGCATTACATTTTGCTACTGTTATTGTTCTCTCCTATTCTGATGCATAGCTTGCCTTTGTAACCTGCTTATTGTTACCTTACCTGCTTATCCTAAACTTCTTAGTATAGGTTGGTTAGTGATCCATCAGTGACCCCCACCTTGTCCTTGTTGCCCCTGCTTCATCATTGAAGACCCGATCAATGGGATCAATGACCAGGCCCCGGCACCGCACATCACTTTCCCCTTAGTTGCTCGACACTACTGGGTTACTATCGAGTGCCGAGGGTGAGACCTCTACAGCACTTCTGATGTTAACCCTGTAATGTAGCTATTCGGTCGTGGTCATCGAGGGTGATTTCCTCTTTAACCACTTTCGATACGACTCTATCGTGCAACCCCTCAAGTGTGAACCTCGAGGGTGGTCCCTCTTATGTTCAACTTGATGATTACATCGAGTGGAGTTCACCGGGGGTGATTCCTCGGGTTTTCCCCTTGATGTTTAGACACACAGTTACTATGATTACTATGACTTTACATTGAACCATGTTACTAAAGATGGGTCGACCCTGAGGGGTACCCGCGCGAGCATAATTGCGAGTGATGTGGAGACGGGTTGACCTGGAGGGTACCCGAGAGTTGAATACGAGGCGTGGCCGGGCATTCTTAGCCCTTACCGCAAGCCCTCGAGACAGGGCGACGGGGTCACATTTTTCGTGAGTCTCTGCTCGTGACCGCACTACCAACACACTAACGGTTTGGATATTTGATCCGAGGGGCCTCTGGCCTGATAGCACTAACCATCACGTGGGCATAGTATGGGCGTTCTGCGTCGTATGCATCAGCCGAAGCTTAATGGACGTCAGCGACTGAGTGGCGCGCACCGGGTTGGACTAGTAAGCTCCTGCCTTTTTTAAGGAGGTAGCTAGGTCTGCTCAACGGCCGCCCATGCAACATGCAGGAGTTCCCGGGGAGATGGCCCATGACCCCTGGGGGCATAGGTTTAGTCCAGTGTGCTGACCTCTCTATTAAGCCTTGGTCGGGTTGTGGCGTATTGTTTGGCCGAGGTCGGACATGACCCAGGAAAGTGTGTCCGGCCGGAGTTAATCGAGCGTGGTGGGTAAGTTGGTGCACCCCTGCAGGGAAGAAAACATCTATCGATAGCATGTCCTACGGTTTCAGACACTTGGAGTTGTATCCCGATCGATACAACTATAACTGGATACTTGTGATGAGAATTGGATTGTGATGAGAAATGGATAGTACGGCTCTGGGATTTCTTTCTCACAGGGAGTCGAGAAAGGATCTCTGGCCGAGGTTGATAACACTACTACTACTTTACTTTAGGCTACTCTACTCCCTCCTGTTTGCTGCAAGATGGTGGTTTCCAGAAGATGCTAGTCTTCAATAGGACTAGGCCTTCTCTCTATTCTGGCATTTCTGTAGCCCAGTCCACATATACGGCCTTCCTTTGATAATGTTGCATATGTAGTGTAGATCCTTGCTTGCGAGTACTTTGGATGAGTACTCACGGTTGCTTTGCTCCCCCTTTCTTTTTCTTCCGGTTGATGCAACCAGATGTCGGAGCCCAGGAGCCAGATGCCACCACCGGTGCCTACTACTACGAGGAGACCGCTGACGACCAGGAGTAGTTAGGAGGCTCCCAGGAAGGAGGCCTTGCCTTTTCGATCGATGTTGCTTTTGTCCTAGCCTTCTTAAGGAAAACTTGTCTAACTTATGTCTGTACTCAGATATTGTTGCTTCTGCTGACTCTTGTGTATTCGAGCTTATGTATTCAAGCCCTCGCGGCCCCTGGCTTGTAATATAAAGCTTGTATTATTTTAATTTGTGTCTAGAGTTGTGTTGTGATATCTTCCTGTGAGTCCTTGATCTTGACCATACACATTTGCGTGTATGATTAGTTTACGATTGAATCGAGGGCGTAACAAGTTGGTATCAGAGCCGACTGCCTGTAGGACCCCCCTTTCCAACTCCTTGGCCGAAGTTGAGTCTAGAAACCGAAAACTGTTTTACTAACTTGGTTGTGTGGCTTATGGGCCCACGTCGCCAATTGGGTGGTATTAGGATCTTTTATTCCTTGTCTATACTTTGGCACTCTGATCTCTCTTCCATTCGGGTTAAATGATTTTGCTAACTCTAACATTAGGATCTCATAACAACTTTCCCCGGAGATCCCCTTCATTCCGGATGGTTACCTGCTTCACTAGAAGACTTCGAAGATAATCTCCGATCTACTCCTGAAAACTTGTGTCCATTTCTTTTGCAATCCCTTAACACCGTTGAATCCTTATGTATAACTGTGTAGCTCACCGTTCATACTTCCATCCCTAGTTGTTCTTGTTATTACAAGATACCCAAAAGTATTCTCCGACTTTCGAGAATCTTTTTCCGACTGCCTTGCAGCTCTTTTCCACCTGAATAACCCTACAAATAATTTGTCACACTTATCGGGGATTCGTTCATCCCCAGTTGTTCATATGTCTCACAAAATTCTTTAGAATATTATCGATCTTTCGATAATCCTCAGTAGCCTATTGCTCCTGTTTTTCCTTATCGTCTTGCATTATGGTTAATTCCATATGTCTAACAATATTCTTTAAACTCCTATGAGATTGTCATTCTTATCCTATTGATTCGAGATGTGCGTGAATGCACACATTCTTTAGTTATTCCCTGGTAATTATTTATCTTTCTGGCTCAGACTCCACTCCGGACATGAGCTAGTTCTCGGCAAATCAAACCTTGATTGATTGTCGATATATGTCTATTCAACTTACTTATCTGTTGATCAGAGCCTCTGCTTCTGATCCCCCCCCCCCCGATTTGGAATCGCAATTCCTTTGCATTTAAGCTTTGAAATTATCCAGATATTTCTATAATCGGATGCCTTTGCACTATTTCTTCTTCTGGTTGAGCATCGATACTCACATCAGATTCTTTGTGGTCTGCCATACCCTTTTGTGGATTATTATCTGACCGTTCCTGCCTATTCTCAAATCCTTGAGTTCTTCCCCTGATACATAATGCCTTTGGTAAATTGTATCCCCTTCTTTTTACAAGCCATCCTCTACTTCTGAGCTTGAGTAATTTACTCATGAAGTTTGTGGAATAGGTTCCTAAGATACCCCTATAGGTTGAACCTATGCCTTCCCTAATCCGTGTGAACTCGAAAGAGATGTGAGTCATACTCTTCTGGTGCTTCACCAGATAAATCTTTCGCACTACAAATTCTTAGAAAACGAGGAGTGAATGAAAGGTTATGCATTGAAGAAGTGGGAGTCGACCTTGAACCTTTGTGTTCATGCCCATGGACCCGATGTAGGACTTATCATGGAAGCTGCTCGTAAAAATAATTACCCCCTTATGATAAGTTCATCTTGTATCGGTGGTATGATCATTCATAATTGTGGTTCCGACCCTAGTTTCTCTTTAATTCCATTTCTCGGTCAAGTTAAAATACTTGTCTCCTGCAAGTCATTTCACCTGTCCAACCTCTAATTTGATCTACCTTCAAGTATTGCCTCATGGTATCTCGATGATATTGTGTCATTGCGCTACCTCTTGTAAATTCTTAATTGGAGTGATACTCCGTCACATCATTCCTAGCCTGATCGGCTATATCATTATCGTGCTAATTTAACTGTGCTACCTGGTCCTTATTCCCGGGGCACAACTTTTCAACGACGAGCGAAGCTTATGTCGATCTTCCTCATTTTATCAATTCACCTAGAACAGAGCTTGTGTCATATCTGCGATTCCAATAGCCTTTCGCTTCATCCTTCCTGTCGCTTGATGGCATCGCTCCTTGATGGCATCTTCATAGAGCCTCTCGACAAATGTGTCGTGATCAGCATCAACATTTTGACTTCCGTTGAGATGACAATTGAATTCATGGTGAGAAATACCATCCTTGACCTTCAATGATTTGAGTTATCATTGACAACCCCCTTGTCTTCTTTCCAACACATGTTTGATCATGTCTTGGTTATACCTTGGACTCCTTGCTATTCCTGCAATTGTTCTTTGAGTATTTCTTGTGATCTTCAACTCCAACCCCTACTTGGAACACCATGTTAATGCTACCTCGAAGCATGACTGAGGTATTCTGAATATCAACAAGAACATTGGAAGCACGTTGTCTAATGTTTCTTGATCTATTATCCAAACGCCGTTGTATGTGTAATATCATGATTCTTCCCTCGCCCCCTTTATCTAAATGCTTTTGAACTTGTTGTCTCATCATGGATATCATACTATGCTTGTCCTTGGGAAGGATATACCCCTGAAATATGTGTTTAAGCACATTTCCTTTCCATTGTCTTGTTTAACCTTTCTTGCGCTCTATATGATCTAAGCAAAAATAATTCCCTGCTTATAAAAAATGCCTCAAGGTACAATTTGGTTAGTATGACCCTGTTACTAATGTTGATGACATTCCGGTATCCACCCATGGACAAGAACTTTGCCTACTGGTCCGCCTTGTTTCAACGAGCAGGAGAATAGTTCTCTCCGTCCCTCGCCCTTGGTACCAATGTTGTTGACAACATAACTGACAGTCTATCATCTGACATGCCTTGCTATCGGCCCCCTTTCTACATTTAACCCACATGGTGGGCTCATAACCCACAGTTTCACAGGATCGAAACCTGACTCTCCTGTACAACCTTGATGCTGAAGTATCTTATGCTCTTGGCTTTGTGTGTTATCACGAGCCACCCTCCGAGAGATGATATATTCCTGATGCTCTAAACCCCTTTTCACACTCTATTCAGGTATCGATTGTTTGTCCATTCGCTTGAAACTTCTTATTGCACCTTCATATTTTGCTCTCGACGTTTTCTTAAATTTCAACTCGAGAGATACTTCTATCACATTCCCTGCATTGTTCACCAGACAATTAACCCTTTAAGGGTCAGTTCACCCGAAGTTACTCTTTACTTCCCCACTTAAATCTCGGGGACGAGATTTCTTGTAGTGGAGGAGATTTGTAACATCCCCAGCATCACACTACAGTAATCTCCCCCTAATGAAGGTCATGTCATCATGATCATCATGCCAAAATGCCACTTGTCCAAAATCTGCTTCAAACTCAAATTCTAATTCAAATTGCATGTCAAATATTTGCCTCTTCTTTCATGCAAATAAAATAGTTCATCATATGGCAAATAATCCCTAGATATTTGTCATGTTGAAGCCAACATTTTTGGAATTCCCAAATTACCTCTGAGAATCTATTATCTGGTCCAGCAGTATTTAAGATGTCCTTTTCATTTTCTAAAAATGCTTGGACAACTCCTGAAGGCCCCAAACTTTTGTGGTAGTGAAAAAGTTTTCTTTGAACTTGTTTTGGCCAATGGGATATTTTTGCAAAGTCATTTGAGGCTAAAAGAAAAGGCAAAACTAGTTAAAAAGAAAAAAAGAAGCCCGTGCCCCTCTGGAACTAACCCCTTGGGATTACGCCCACCCGAGCCAGCCCATCCAGCCCACTCCCCCCCCCACCGGTCGCCTCCCTCCCTTGTTCCACCGATCGAGCGCCCGTGCCCGTCGGCCGCAGCCTGACCACCTCGCCGTCCCCGTTGCCGAGGGGATGAGGGCAGCCCCGGACGCCTCGAGTCCCCCGCTCACCTACCGCCACTCCCACTCCCCCACTCCTCCTTTCCTTCTCCTCCAGATCCGCCTCGCCGATGCGCCCTGCACCGTCCGTCGTGCTGACCGAGGCCACCGGTGTCCCTGTCCCTCTCCGACGAGTCCCCGAGCGCCGTCGTGCCCCGCCACGTCTTCCTCGACCACCGAACCAAGCCAGGAGACCCCACAGCGAGCGCGGCGACTTCTTCTTCCTCCTCTGCTCCGATGAACGCCGGCGTCGAATCCGCTCCACTGAACCTCCCCCAAGCCCGCTTTGCTCACTTGCAGGTCCCGGTGAGCTCCTGACTTCTTTCCCCCACCCCCTGTCGTCGACGTTCGTACCCGTAGCCATCATCCCCACTGTGGCCGAGCCCTCCGCTGCATACGCTCGTCACCGGTGTGGTTTCGGTGACCCGTTGGTCACACGCACATGCCCACTCGCTTTGTTGGCCCGCGTAGATGCCCTAGGTACCTCGCGTTGCTCTTTTTGCTCGCCGTAGCATAGATTCCTACGATGCCCGAAGTCCGGCATCCGCTGCGGTGCTCGCCGCCGTCACCTCCATCCACCTCCAGCCTCGTAACCACTCTGGTTGGACGCGGCGTCTTCTTCCCGTTCGAGCGCTCCAAGTCGCTTGAAAAACGGACGCCCGTATGGGCGTTCTGCGTCGTATGCATCAGCCGAGCTTAATAGACATCAATGACTGAGCGGCGCATGTCGGGTTGAACTGGTAAGCTCCTGCTTTTTTTAAGGAGGTAGCTAGGTCTGCTAACTGGCCGCCCACGCAACCTGCAGGTGTTCCCGGGGAGATGGACCATGACCCCTGGGGCCATAGGTTTAGTCCGGCGTGCTGACCTCTCTATTAAGCCTAGGTCAGGTTGCGGCGTATTGTTTGGCCAAGGTCAGGCATGACCCAGGAAAGTGTGCCCGGCCGGAGTTAATCGAGCGTGGTGGGTAAGTTGGTGCACCCCTGCAGGGAAGAAAACATCTATCGATAGCATGTCCTACGGTAACGGACACTTGGAGTTGTATCCCGATCGATACAACTAGAACTGGATACTTGTGATGAGAATTGGATTGTGATGAGAGATGGATAGTACGGCTCTGGGATTTCTTTCTCGCAAGGAGTCGAGAAAGGATCTCTGGCTGAGGTTGATAACACTACTACTACTTTACTTTATGCTACTCTACTCCCTCCTGTTTGCTGCAAGATGGTGGTTTCTAGAAGATGCTAGTCTTTGATAGGACTAGGCTTCTCTCTATTCTGGCATTTCTGCAACCCAGTCCACATATACAGCCTTCCTTTGATAATGTTGCATATGTAGTGTAGATCCTTGCTTGCGAGTACTTTGGATGAGTACTCATGGTTGCTTTGCTCCCCCTTTTCCCCCTTTCTTTTTATTTCGGTTGATGCAACCAGATGTCGGAGCCCAAGAGCCAGATGCCACCGCCGGTGCCTACTACTACGTGGAGACCGCTAACGACTAGGAGTAGTTAGGAGGCTCCCAGGCAGGAGGCCTTGCCTTTTCGATCGATGTTGCTTTTGTGCTAGCCTTCTTAAGGTAAACTTGTCTAACTTATGGCTGTACTCAGATATTGTTGCTTCCGCTGACTCTTGTGTATTCGAGCCCTCGAGGCCCCTGGCTTGTAATATAAAGCTTGTATTATTTTAATTTGTGTCTAGAGTTATGTTGTGATATCTTCCTGTGAGTCCTTGATATTGACCGTACACATTTGCGTGTATGATTAGTGTACGATTGAATCGAGGGTGTCACAAGATGTTGATGGAGATTGACCCCCTCCCGATGAGAGGATCGTTGGTGATGACGTTGGTGATGATTTCCCCCTCCCGGAGGGAAGTGTCCCCGGCAGAACAGCTCCGCCGGAGCCCTAGATTGATTCCGCCAAGGTTCTGCCTCGTGGCGGCGGAGTTTTGTCCCGTAAGCTTGCCCCCGATTTTTTTCCAGGGTAAAAGTGATGATATAGTAGAAGATGGACGTCAGAGGCCCACCAGGGGGCCTAGGAGATAGGGGCGCGCCCTATAGTGGGGGCGCGCCCCCTGTCTCCTAGATAGGGTGTGGGCCCCCTGGCGTATTTCTTTCGTTCAGAAATTCTTATTAATTCCAAAAAGTTGTTTCGTGGAGTTTCAGGACTTTTGGAGCTGTGCAGAATAGGTTTCCAACGTGTGCTCCTTTTCCAGCCAGAATTCCAGCTGTCGGCATTCCCCCTCTTCATGGTAAACCTTGTAAAATAAGAGAGAATAGCCATAAGTATTGAGATATAATGTGTAATAACAGCCCATAATGCAATAAATATTGATATAAAAGCATGATGCAAAATGGACGTATCAAGGAGCGATCAGGCACCATTTCCTGATGACCTACCGAGGCCCTCGGGGGCTCCGGCCTCGGGAGTCGCGGGTCGCGTCCCCCCATCGACAACCGCCTTAGGGCGGGCTTCACAAGCTCCGGAAGATGACGCCTCGGGAGCCCGGTGCGATGTCAGCACTACGGCACCAGAGCCTCCAGCTTCAAGCGATGCTTGCCTCCCTGCACCCGCTCCTGGGGCAAGATCGGTGTTGGCGACGGGAAAGGGAGCCACAGAGACGGGGTTCTCGCGAGGCCCCACAAGGCCAGCTGGGCGCAACCCCCATTTGTCGAAGTGAGGCATCTGTCTTGCAAACTCAGCCCCGCCCGAGCAGAGATACAGGAGGCTGCCCCCGTGCGGGATATCGCCCGGCGAGGGATCACCAGTCAAGACCTCAAGCACCTTCTTCAACTTTTCAGGCGCCAGCTCCATCTCCTAGAGCCTCATGCGGTCCTGGTATCCGTTCAGGGCCCACATCGGTCGTGAGTGGCACTGGAGAGCAGCAATGCGACAGTGGAGGAACTCCTTCACCACCGGGGCGCAGTCACGCCGAGCTCCCTCAACCTCTACAGTAGGCGCCAAGCGATGGAGAGCCGGGGGCTCACGAGCCTCTCATGGCCCCAGCCTGGATTGGGGATAGCAGGCAATGTCGGATGCGAGAGTAGGGGCTGGGCACTCCGACATCCACATACAGCCACCGCGTCCAGAACCCACTCGTGGAAGGTGGAAGGCCAAAATCAATCCCTGAGCTGGCCGTCTCTGCCACGGCCTGGAAGCTCACACACCCCGAGCACTGCAAGGGGTCGGTCAGGCGCAAGGAGAAGAAGTGACGCAAGAGGGCAATGGAAGGAGCAATGCCCACCATGGCTTAATAGACAAAGGCGAAGACAGCAAGAAGGGTAATGGATTGAGGATCAAGATGCATCATATGGATCAGATAGTGGGAAAGCACCGCATAGAAAAAGGCGGAGAAAGGAGGAACCAGGCTAGCCCACAAGGCATCGACGAAGAATCAAACCTCTATGACGATCCTGTCAACGGAGGCATGGGACGCAGGCCAAGCCGTCGTCTTTCCGCACTCGTTGAAGTTGGTGGCGAGCGCGGAGCGGACCTTGTCCAAGGCTTCCAGATTGAGCACCAGCGACCAGCCTACGGCGGGCTCAATTGCCGGAGGCGAACTGGATGAGGACACGGGCTTCTTCCCCTTCTCTTTGTTAGTTGGCGCCATGGAGATGGAGGGGCAAAGCTCAGGTTAGATTGGGAGCGGAGACAGAGGTTCGAGGGAGAAAGGGGAACAGGAAGCACGCGGGCAGCAAAGGGGAAACAACTGTGTAAAGCTTCATGGCCGCCTAGCGGAGACGCCCATGTCCCATCGGTCGCCATGCGGTGACCAAGGTCGCAGGCTGTTGGGGCCCGCGGCGCTCCGCACTTGCCCTTTGGCTTCGCCGCTAAGCCAAGTCCGAGCGCGCCTTGGGCCCGGGGGCTACTATCGGTGTTTTGGGAACGGGGGTCCCCAGACTTGCCTGCATGCGGCCTGCAGCGTGGCTCAACCAGTGGCCCTGTACGGCCCGTCTTCATAAACCCAAGTTCAAGACCCTCACGAGGGGCCAAGCCTCGCGGGGCGGATGGCACAAGGCCTCCTCAGGGGCGGCCTCACCAGGCAGGCTCGTGAGGAGGCGGAGAGATCAAGGCAAGGGGTACCTCCCAAGGTGCTCATGACGCAAGCCATGACGATCAAGACCAGGCGGGCGCCAGCCTGTGCAGTGTCCTCGTTTCCTCTTTGGTGCAAAGGGGGCAAGCGCAGGCGTGAAGTACTGAGGCATCTGGCAAAGGTTTCCATATTGGTGCAACGAGACCAAGACTAGCAGAGCGGCAGGACGGAGGTCACCGTGGAGCCCAAGACGGCGTCATCACCAGATCCTTTGGCAGTCGAAGACCACCTTTAGTCAGGATAGCTTGTACTAGCTGTCCCCTTTCAAAATGGCCGTTGTTGGCTCCCTTCCCGCTCAATATTTGGGAAGAGGACCAGGGCCTCTATAAATAGAGCTAGCCACCACAGTAGAAGGCATCTGATCGAGATCCGATCGAATCCGAAGTAGAACATCACACCAGCTCAAGAACACCCCTCGCGAGGCTATTCTTCCCCTATACTATTCATCATCAGCCCAAGAGGCAGTCCACCACACCACACACAGGAGTAGGTTATTACACCCCAACGGTGGCCCGAACCTGTATAAATCTTGTGTCTCTTGTGTTGTTCATCGTGTTAGCTTAGACTCGCGGCAAGGTTTTAGCGCGTGAATCGGTAGGGAGAAGATCTTCGTGCACACCCCAGAGTTCGAACCCTAAGGGTTTTGCCGGAACCCGATATCCGACAGTTTTCTCAGGATTATCAAAGTAGTACATGGTATCTTTCACATAATGAGCATCGAGGGTTTTAGGAGGTTCCCCATCTCCATGAGTAGCAAGTACACCTTTTTTTGGTATTTCGTGTTCCATATCCATAAATAAAGATAGAGAACAACTTAGAACAGCAAATAAAAATTACTTAGTGATAAAGCAAACAAGCACACACGAGAATATTCACCCCGCGCTATGACTCCCCGGTAACGGCGCCAGAAAAAGGTCTTGATAACCCACAAGTATAGGGGATCAATTGTAGCCTCTTTCAATAAGTAAGAGTGTCGCAGACTAAGGCATAGCGTAGTGGTGGAAAGGGGCTGATGCCTTTTCACCCACCCAAGTTCAAGGCATGGTATTTGCAATTTGGATTTGTTGCACCAATTATACTGTAGGGGCCTCCCTTATAGTCTTTGTGTCAAAAAAATAAGTAAGAGTGTCGAACCCAACGAGGAGCTAAAGGTAGAACAAATATTCCCTCATGTTCTATCGACCACCGATACAACTCTATGCACGCTTAATGTTTGCTTTACCTAAAACAAGTATGAAACTAGAAGGACTTTGTAGGTGTTGTTTGATAGGTTTGCAAGAATATAAAGAACACGTAAATAAAAGCTAGGGGCTGTTTAGATAAAGAAGGGATAAAGTAAATATAGCGAGTGTGGAAAAGTGGTGGTACGAGTTGTGAAATTGCCCCTAAGCAATTGACTACTTTACTAGACTAATAGCAAGTTTTATGTGGGAGAGGCATAAGCTAACATACTTTCTCTTCTTGGATCATATGCACTTATGATTGGAACTCTAGAAAGCATCCGCAACTACTAAAGATCATTAAGGTAAAACCCAACCATAGCATTAAAGTATCAAGTCCTCTTTATTCCCATACGCCAACTACTAAAGATCATTAAGGTAAAACCCAACCATAGCATTAAAGTATCAAGTCCTCTTTATTCCCATACGCCATGACCCACTTATCCGTGTTTGTGTTTCAGTCACTCACGCAACACAGACAATAAGCAAACCATGAACATATTGCAACACCCTACAGCGGGAATCCCCCACGCTTGCGCGACACGGAGAGCACCATAGAAAAACAACATAACCACAAGCACAGTAAACCAATCATAGCAATTCACCAATTACTGATAGGACAATGAAAATCTACTCAGACATCATAGGATGTCAACACATCATTAGATAATAGTATGAAGCATAAAGCACCATGTTCAAGTAGAGGGTATAGCAGGTTGAGGGAGAGTGGACCGCTGAATATAGATGGGGGAAGGTGATGGAGATGTTAGTGAAGATGATGTCGGTGTTGGTGTAGATGGCGGTGATGATGATGGCCCCCGGCGGCATTCCGGCGCCACCGCGAGGGGAGAGAGCCCCCCTTCTTCTTCTTCTTCTTCCTTGACCTTCTCCCTAGATGGGAGAAGGGTTTCCCCTCTGGTCCATGGTCTTCATGGCGTGGGAGGGGCGAGAGCCCCTCTGAGATTGGATCTGTCTCTCTGTCTCTCTCTATTTCTGCATTCCCAGATTGTGCCCTTTCACCGTTTCTTATATATCCGGAGATCCGTAACTCCGATTGGATTGAAACCTTTGCCATGATTTTTCCCGAAAATTAGCTTTC
The DNA here is from genome assembly GCF_018294505.1 of Triticum aestivum. Classification (NCBI taxonomy): domain Eukaryota; kingdom Viridiplantae; phylum Streptophyta; class Magnoliopsida; order Poales; family Poaceae; genus Triticum; species Triticum aestivum. The sequence continues at coordinate 183,197,804 of NC_057795.1, forward strand.
TTGCAGCAAAAGAAGAGCATAAACCGCCTTACGGGGTGCCCACGAGGGTCAGGGGTGCACCCCCTGCCTCGTGGCCCCCTCGGGCACCGTCTCGCGTTGATTCTTCTTCCCAAATATCACAAATATTCCAAAAATATTCTTCGTCTGTTTTAATCCCGTTTGGACTCTGTTTGATATGGGTTTTCTACGAAACATAAAACATGCAACAAACAGGAACTGGCACTGGGCACTGCATCAATATGTTAGTCCCAAAAATAATATAAAAAGTTGCCAAAAGTATAAGTTGTAGAATATTGGCATAGAACAATCAAAAATTATAGATACGACGGAGACGTATCACCAAACTCTAAACCTTCAAATGACATTCTGTTTCGTATGCTAGAATAGCTCATGTATCAACTAGGGTTGTCTATATCTTCCATGCTAGGTGGGTTATTCTCATGATGAGTGGACTTCGCTCATCATTCATGAGAAACTGGCCGGTAACCAGGATGCCCAGTCCCATGCTCAAGTCAAATCAAAATAATTGCAAACAAAACTCCCCCAGGATTGTTGTTAGTTGGACGATACCGTTGTTTCGGACCAGCCATGGAATGTGCTCGTTGGTGGTGATGGAGTATAAACTTTACCATTCTGTTTGGTAGCCGCCTATAATGTATGTAGCATGGAAGATATCGAAATCTCTTGGTTGTTATGTTGACAATTAAAGTATGCCGCTCAAAATATTATTTATCTCTGTTTCAAAACTCGAGCTCTGGCACCTCTGCAAATCTCTGCTTCCCTCTGCGAAGGGCCTATCTATTTACTTTTATGTTGAGTCATCACCCTCTTATAAAAAAGCACCAATTGGAGAGCACCGCTGTCATTTGTATGCATTGTTATTAATTGATATTGAGTATGACTGTGACTGGATCACTTTTGCCATGAATTACAATGTCTAGTCAGTCCTTGATCTACAGGGGTGCTCTGCATTTATGTTTTGCGGTCTCAGAAAGGGCTAGCGAGATGCCATCTTGTTATATCATATCATGATTGTTTTGAGAAAGTGTTGTCATCTGAGATTTATTATTATTGCTCGCTAGTTGATTATGCCATTGATATGAGTAAACGCGAGACCTAAATGTTATTGTGAATATGGTTAGTTCATAATCTTTGCTGAAAACTTGAATGTTGGCTTTACTTATTTGCAACAACAAGATCAAATAGAGTTTGTAAAAGTTTTTTTATCACTTTCAGTTTGTCAACTGAATTGCTTGAGGACAAGCAAAGGTTTATGCTTGGGGGAGTTGATACGTCTCCAACGTATCTACTTTTCCAAATGCTTTTGCCCTTGTTTTGGACTCTAATTTGCATGATTTGAATGGAACAAACCCGGACTGGTGCTATTTTCAGCAGAATTGCCATGGTGTTATTTTTGTGCAGAAATACAAGTTCTCAAAACGACCTAAAACTTCACGAAGTCACATTTAGGAATTACTAAAAAATATTGGCGAAAGAATCAACAGAAGGGGGCCCACACCCTAGCCACGAGGGTGCCCCCCGCCCTCCTAGGGCAATCCCCCTGCCTCATGGGCCCCCTGGACCTCCACCGACCTCAACTCCAACTCCATATATTCACGTTCGAGGAGAAAAAAATCAGAGAGAAGGATTCATCACGTTTTACGATACGGAGCTGCCGCCAAGCCCTGTTCTTCCTTGAGAGGGCTGATCTGGAGTCCATTCGGGGCTCCGGAGAGGGGAATCCATCGCCATTGTCATCATCAACCATCCTCCATCACCAATTTCATGATGCTCACTTCTGTGCATTAGTAATCTCATCGTATGCTTGCTGGACGGTGATGGGTTGGATGAGATTTACCATGTAATAGAGTTAGTTTTGTTAGGGTTTGATCCTAGGTATCCATTATGTTCTAAGATTGATGTTGCTATGACTTTGCTATGCTTAATGCTTGTCATTAGGGCCCGAGTGCCATGATTTCAGATCTGGACCTATTATATTTTCATGAATATATGAGTGTTCTTGATCCTCTCTTGCAAGTTATAATCACCTACTACGTGTTATGATCCGGCAAACCCCGGAGTGACAATAGTCGGGACACTTCCCGGTGATGACCGTAGTTTGAGGAGTTCATGCATTCACTAAGTGTTAATGCTTTGGTCCGGTACTCTATTAAAAGGAGGCCTTAATATCCCTTAGTTTCCATTATGACCACGCTACCACGGGAGTGTAGGAAAAAGGATTTCATGCAAGTTCTTTTCCATAAGCACGTATGACTATATTTGGAATACATGCATACATTATATTGATGAACTGGAGCTAGTTCTGTGTCACCCTATGTTATAACTATTGTATGATGAATTACATCCGACATAATTATCCATCATTGATCCATTGCCTATGAGCTCGTTTCATATTGATCCTTGCTTAGTTACTTTTTCGTTGCCACTGTTACGATTGCTACAAAATTGCTACTGTTACTTTTGCCACTGTTACTGTTACTTCCATACTACTTTGCTACTAAATATTTTGCTGCAGATATTAAGTCTTTCAGGTGTGGTTGAATTGACAAGTCAGCTGCTAATACTTGAGAATATTCTTTAGCTCCCCTAGTGTTGAATCAATAAATTTGGGTTGAATACTCTACCCTCAAAAACTGTTGTGATCCCCTATACTTGTGGGTTATCACATGCCGATAGGGCGGGCTGGCTACTGAGGATCCGGAGTTGCCGGGCCGGCTAGAGGAGGCGGCAAGCCCTCACCCTTAGTGATTTGGGTGAGCCAGCTGCACTGCCGGGTTGTATTGTTGAACGGCTTCGCGCCGCTGTGGAACTTCCATGGAGCGTCGAGGGCCTGATCAAAGTAGAAGGCCGGCTGCCAGGCACCCTTGCCGCCCCGTGGATGCTTGGGGCCGGGTTGACCAACCGGCTGCTGGTCCTCGATGGTCGCGACCTGTCGGCTGTTAGAAGCCAGCTGCTGGGCCTTGCGCTTGTTTTTGTTCGGGTGCTAACGCCAGTTGGAGTCACGAGCCGGTGCCGGAGAAGCCAGCGGGATCACCTTCCTGGACATGTCGATCCGAATCTCCGTCTTCATGGAAGAGTCGGCCGTGGCGTACTTTTTAGCCACAACTAGGAGCTCATCCAAGGTAGCCGGCTCGTTACACAGAAGCTTGTGTTTGAGAAGGGTGCCCTCTCTGCACCCGGAGGTAAAGTACTCCATGGCCTGCACCTTGTGCACCCCCTCACAGGAGTTGTGCAACTCGGCCCAGCGCGTCAGGTAGTCGCGAGCGACTCGTTCGGGCCCTGAACGCACATGGAGAGTTGGCAAGGCTTGGGGCGCTTTTAGGTGCTGTTGAAGTTGCGCACGAAGACTTCGATGATGTCCAGCCAACTGTTGATGCTATTTGCCTTGAGGCTGTTCAACCATGTCGAGCCGTGCCCAGCAACATGAGAGGAACATACCTCACGGCAATGTGTTTGTTGCCATTTGCTATGCTAACTGTTGTGGCATAGTATGCCAACCAATCATTCGGCTTCACGGCGCCGTTGTACTTGGGAGTGTCACGAGGAAGCGAGAACCCTTTGTGGAAGGGATCGCCGCAGATGCGGGGGCTGAAGCAGGCTGAGCTGACTATATCCTCATCCTCCATTACCAGGGACCGAGCCAGCTGCTCAATCCAGCGACGAGCGTCATTATCGTCGACTGCTTCACGGGGGCCTAGCCGGCCCCCCAAAGTCGGGTGGTCAGCCAGCGCGGGAGAAGCCAGCCTCTCCCTGCAGGGGGAGGCGGCCGTTCATCCTGCTGGCGCCGGCCCTCCTCCCTCGGAGGAATATGTCAGCTATTTACAACCATATCACAAGAGTGCCAGCTGCGGCTAGCTGCCGGCTCCGGGTTCCGCTGGCCGCGGCCACCGCGACTAGGGGACCAGGAGGTCGCTCCATTCTCGCGGCGGGGTGGAGGGTTTCCTTCTGGGAGGTCGGCCTGCTGGCCGGCCCCCACCACGCGGTTGCACGCGTCTTGATGCCCGTTTGCAACGTTGAGGAGCTCCTGGAGGCGGTCTAGCTGGCTGCGCCGCTTGTCGTCCTCCAGGGACTTGAGTCACTACTAGGAAAAACCTTACCGGTAGCGTGGTTTTTTTAATACCAGTAGCGTGGGTGCCGGCGCTACAGCTACGATGCTATAGCTAAATATTAGCAGTAGCGCGTTTTCTGTCCCACGCTACAGATATGCTAAGTACTAGTAGCGCTTCTTTCTACACACACACTACTACTATCATATGTACTAGTAGCGCCGTTTTCTCCACCCCACGCTACAGCTAATTAATTAGGAATTAAAAAATAATATTCAAATGCAATATTCATGGATGGAAATTCAGATGCATTTGCTTCACCAACAATGATTAGTTGTAGCATCAACATAGCCTCTAATTCAGCATAGGAGTTTCAAGTAAGGGAAAATTACCACCGACACTACTAGCTAATAATCATCATAGCTAGTCATTACCACCAACATTGTCTAATCATCATAGCTACATAGTGTAGCACATCATCATCATCTTGAAATTCATTCTAGCTAGCTAAACACTCCTATTGCTCTCTCTCAGGTAAAATAGCATAGAACATGTGGAGCGCTCCTGATTCATCATATTGAAGCATGCAGATGAACCTGTCTCCTAATTGTGGGCTACGCTTCTGATTGCTGCCCCCTAGTACTTCTCTGCGATCCTTCACTATTTTGTTCTAGTCTTTGACAATTAAGACTTGCTCGCTTCTAGAAATCCTGAATGCACTCATGTGCAATGTAGGAAGTCTTGGTCGTATGCTAACCATGGACATGGACCTTTAGCTTTGATCCACTGAGGCACAACTATCATCGGGAGTCCTTGTTGAAGAACATCGTAGTAACATACTTAGTAATGAAGTTTAGCTTAAAAAATAATGTATGCAAAAGATGTACTGAGGACAAATAGTAAAAATCTTACCATCTTTCCTAAATAGATGTGACCGTAGTTCAGTACGAACACTATTGGTTGCCCGTTTTGAGTACTAACATTTCTAAGTCCAAGAAAATAATTTGTCTTCACAGTATGAAGATCCTCAAGCCATGAAACATAATGACTTGTCTCCTTGCAGTTTAGTTCAGCCCCGAGACAGTAGTAGGTCATGTCTACCAAGCGCCGGACATGTTTGCTTGAATGGAAATAAGCTATCAATAGAAAATAGTTTTCAACTATTTTTGAATAAACAATATCCAAGACATAAATATGGTTGAGAAACTTACATAATGGTAGAACTAGAGGCATCTACGCATCGACCCAGATGTCAATATTATCTTCAATATCATCTTCCGGACGAATATCAAAGGTGATAAGCATATCAGGCTCAAATGCATAAGCCTTGCATAGTGCTCTCCATTGTTTGCATTCAAAATGGGTGTAGATGTATGTATTGTATAATTTTGCGAGAAAACTATAACCATGCTCGGTCCTCAAGTTAACTCTTTTTACCTCCATAGTTTCCATAGTACTAAAACCAATCTTATCCAAGACACATATTCTTGCATGGCAGGGGATACGCAAGTAGAATAGTAAAAAAATAACTTATAAGTTGAAGCAAAAGAAGCAGAAGTCATGATTAATTATGAATAAAGACTTGTCGTTGTGAATTACTGTATGCACTTCGAACGTCTCATCCAGCTTGATGCTGAAGCGCCTACCACCAACTAGGTGAAGCCTGTCGCACTGGCCGCGCTCGTCTTCGCAGTATTCGCACATACCGAATTCCCTTTCGCTATCGTCGTCAGACATTTCCTATGTTCATACAGTTGAAACGGACGTGCATTCAATAAGCAAAACTAAATCATAAAACAAATTAGTATTCAAATGAGCATGCATTCAATAAGAAAACTAAATCATCTCTTGCGTCCGTACATCGTCGAATATTATCACTAATACATCTCAAATTGTATCATGCATATAACATCACTAATACAGCTAGAACCCTAGCGAATGACGGGTATCGGCGCAGGCAGTGGACACCCAAAGAGAAGGAACCATCACAGGATCATAGCTCCAGTGAGATCCCTGAAGAACCATCCAGGTACTATCGGACCTGCCCTACAACGCAACCATGTAGCGACGGACGTGCTCATCCTCCTCGCTGACACGGTGAGATACCACCTCTGCGGTGGACGAAGGCCTCCCCACCATCACTGGCCCTCGTGACCGCCACCAAATAAGTTCCGGGTCGATGACGGCCTGCCTCCTCACCAAGCTGCGCACCCCGGAAGGTAGCACCTCCCAGTACCAACCAGGCGGAGCCCAGTCCCGAACATGGCCCCCATAATCAAGCAAGCCTCCACCACCGAGTCGACGACGAGGATGCGGGCCAGGCATCGTCGACGTTGAGAACAAATGCTTAATTATGAAAACAAAATTAATAAACACTTAGCAAAATTCGGCATGACCTTTGCTAAAAACAGGACATATCGAGTGCCTGAAATTTGCCATAATGTAAAAATATGGCAAAACATAGGCCACTCGGAAAAATATGACATGTCCAAAATGTGACATGTTCAAAATATGACATGTCCACTACAAATTTGCATATAACAGGAAAAATTGCTTTAACTAAAAAAATAACAACAATTACTTTAACTAAATAAATACCTAGAATTTGTTAACTACACCTAAAACAACTAAAACAGCTAGAATTATGTTAAATACACCTAAAACACCTAAATTCTATTAACTACACCTAATTAAAAACCTAGATAAATTTTTGTCCTAATTTAAAACCTAGATAAATTTCTGTCCTAGTTTTAAAACCTAACTAATTTAAAAACCTAGGGTTCATACAAATTAACTAGGGTTCATACTACCTAATCTGTCCTAGCTAGGATTCGATCATAACCTACATTATTCTAAGAACCTACATTTTTTTCAACTATATAGGATTCAAAATAACTACTCTCTAATAATTATAACTAGGGAGGGAGGGAGGAGGAGGAGGAAGGAGGGAGGAGCACCTCTCGGTGGAAGAGGGCCGGCGCGGGGGGGGCGGGGGAGGATGGCCGGCACAGGGGAGGGCGGTTGGCGGGGGAGGAGGGCCGGCGCGGGGGAGGGCAGCCGGCAGGGGAGGAGGGCCCGCGCGGGGAGGGCGGCCGGCGTAGGACATGGGGGCGGCAGCCGGAGCGGGGGATTGAGGGGCGCGTGAGTGTGAGCGTGTGAGTGTGAGAGTGAGTGAGAGAGCGCGCGCGGGCCAGAGGGAGAAAGCAGAGGTGGGCTTAGCGGCAGCATGGGGGAGGAGGCCAAGCGCTATTGCTAAAGCTGCAATAGTGGGCCGAGTGCGTGGCCCACTAACAGCAGCACTGGCCTGGAAAACAAGCGCTACTGCTAACGTGCGCTTGCGGCACTGGTTTTGGTCGGCGCTACTGCTAAGTAGCAGTAGCCTGGGGTATATAACCAACGCTACTGCTAAATGTCTACCTATAAGCATTTTCCTAGTAGTGAGTTATTCTGCAGCCGCCTGCATGGCATGCAGGTTCTGCACTGGGGTGTCGCAAATCGGACGTTCGACTCCCAGCATGCTAGCGATGGTCGTGTCGCGCTACCGGACGGCGCCGCCTCAACTGGGCTCGCCTGCAGCTGGCATGCCACCCGCTATGCGGTCAATCTCACGGTAGTTAGCCTCAGTGTGGCGCTTCATGGCCGCCATCTTGGTGGCGCGGTCGAGGAGCTTGACGCGGATTTCTTCTAGCGTCGTCAGGCCAATGTCGTCGCCGATGGGAGCAGCCAGGTTCTGCATTGCTTCTTGCAATGGGTCCTCGGCGGCTCTGCCAGTGTCCTGGCTGTTGCCAGTGACCATCACCTCCATGAAGATGCCAATGTCGAGCGCGCTAGCAGAGGCGTCGCTAACAACAGGAGGGATCAGGTCATCAATGATCACTACGTCGCCGAGGTACCCTTAGGTGGTGACCGCATCGGAGAGGCTAACCTTCCCGAAGAGGTCAATGAGGCAGCCAGCGCAGCAGACGGCTCCCGCGTCGGGTGATGCGCCGGTGCAAGCACAAATGAACGCATCGAGCTGGTTGATCAGGCCAGATGCAATGCGCTCGCCGGAGTGAAGGGTGTTTCCCGTCCAGAACACAACTCCGGCCGACCCCGCGAATGGCCCCACGATGGGCGCCAACTGTCATGGTAATCTCACAGCAGATGCCGGGGGGTGGCTTATCGTAGGTGGAACCATGAGGACGTCTTCGGGTTCCGGAAGCAAGAGTGAGAACGAGCTCAGGAGCACACGAGACGTACCCAGGTTCAGGGCTCTCTGGAGAGATAACACCCCTAGTCCTGCTGAGATGACTATGATCAAGAGTATACAGAGTTTCTCCTAGAGCTGTGTTGCTAGAGGAAGAAGGGTAGACCTCTCCCTCTTCTCCTAGCTATGGTGTGTGTGTGGAATGAGAGTTGAACCCTTTGCATGGGTGAGCCCGGGGGGTCTTATAGGCCGACCCTCCAGGGCTACAATGGTAATACGGTCGGGTGTAGGACCCGGACATCATTGTCTAAGGTCGCCGGGTTCTCCGCTGGCTGCTGGGGCCCGCCTCTGGAGGGCCCCGCCGGTGGTCGAGAATCCGGCTGACAATTAGGGCCTGCCACCTGCGGGCCATGTTGATTGCCTTTTGCTGTAGTGTGACCCTTGCTGACGAGGGCCGCATCGTGTGCCTATGGCTACAGTCCTGCGCCGTGCGGGTAGGTGGCCGCTTGGTCACCGCGCATTGTAGACACGCTCCTCCAGGATTCGGGGGAGCAGGCGGCATTGTAGCCACACCCGTCTTGTCATGGTGGGTGAGTGCAGACTCCGAGGAGGAGGAGGGGCCGGCTGCTGGGAGCAGGCTCTCCCCCAAAGCCGCCTTCTAAGAGTGTTTCGTCTTCTGGAAGTTGTCCATGTGGCTAGTCGGCATGAGGGGCTTTGCTAGCCCTGATGTCTTGAAATGTTATTGGGTGAGGATGAGGCTACCCGGGGTACATCCCCCCGGCACTCTAGTAATTGGTCTAGTATATGTAGCAGTAGGGGTTGTGGGTGTAACAATGGTATTGATGTCCTCATCATTCTCCCCTTGTTGAACAGGAGTCGTCCTTGATAGAAGCTCATTTTCCTCACCCAAATAAGACTTCAATGTTAAAATTGGGACTAACCCCAAAATCTATAGGCAGCTCAAGTTTGTATGCATTAACAATTATTTTCTCTAACACCTTAAAAGGACATCAGCACGTGGCATTAGCTTTGACTTGCACAAATCAGGAAATTTATCCTTACGCAAATGTAACCAAACAAGATCTCCAGGTGCAAAGACAACATGTTTTCTACCTTTATCTCAAGCAAGTTTAGATTTAGCATTCATACGCTCAATGTTTTCCTTAGTTAACTCATGCATTTTTAAGATCAATCCAGCACGTTGTTTAGCATCAAAATTAACTGTCGGCGTTCTGGGAACGGGGGTCCCTAGACTTGCCTACCTGCGGCCTGCGGCGTGGCTCAAAGGGGGCCCAGCGCGGCCCATCTTCATCAACACAAGATCAAGACCCTCGCGAGGGGCCAAGCCTCGCGGGGCGGACGATGAGGACCTTCCTCAGGCACGGCCTCATCAGGCTGGCTCACGAGGAGGCAGAGAGTTCAAGGCGGGGTACCTCGCGAGGTGCCCACGACGCAAGCCATGATGACCGAGGGCGCCAGTCAGGCGCCAGCCCGCGCAGTGTCCTCCTTTCCTCTTTGGTGCAAAGGGAGCAAGCGTAGGCGAGAGCATCAAGAAAACGCATCCACTTCGGTGCAACAAGACCAAGACCAGCCCAACGGCGGGGAGGAAGTCATTGTGGAGCCCAAGCAGGCGTCACCACCAGAGCCTTTGACAGGCGAGGACCAACTTTAGTTAGGATAAGTGTACCCGCTGTTCCCCTTCAAAATGGCCAATTGTTGGCGCCCTTCCCGCTCAATATTTGGGAAGAGGCCCAGGGCCTTTGCCTATAAATAGGACTAGCCACCCCCAGGGTAGAGGCATCTAGTATCCGGCATACATCTAGAATCGAGAGAGAGAGATAGAGCGACTGAACTCCTCCTAGCAGTTCATCGCACCAGCCAAGAACAGACCCTCGCGAGGCTGTTCTTCCTTGTATTTTTCATCATCAGCCCAAGAGGCAATCCACCACACTACACACTTGAGTAGGGTATTACACCACCATGGTGGCCTGAACCAGTATAAACCCTGTGTCTCTTGTGTTGTTCTTTTCGTAGTTTAGATCCTAGCGATTCGGCGAGGAGCAGGTAGGTAGAGGGCGAAATCTCCGCGCGCACCCCAGTGTTCGAACCTCAAGCGTCTGCCGGAACCCGAAATCCGATATTTGGCGCGCCAGGTAGGGGTGTGCCAGAATTCGTCTTCAGTCGCCCTGCTCTTCTCCGACCGTCACATCCATGTCTAACGCTCGTCAGGCTACTCTCGCCGCTCGAGTCGCCCAGACGGCTCCCATCGGCGGGCGCCCTCATCGTTCCCCGTCGCCTGCCGTCAACGCCGCCACCGGCCTGGCAGGGAACGAGCAGCAAGTATCGCCCCAGCATCCCTCCGTGGCCTCTTGGGAAGAGTCGCGCGGCCTCTTCCTCGCCCACCACGCTGCGACGGCCTCCCCGGTCGTCGTGGCCCTCCTGGGCGGCTCGAAGGCGCTGCCCTCCAGTCACCACGTCAAGCCGTTCGTCCGCCGGGTCGGCACCGCCTCCACGCGGTACGGGGCTCCCCGGGACCGGTCGGAGCCACAGGCCAAGCTAGCCTTCAGCTCGGAGGACCACCCCTCCAACTCGGCCTGCTCGGGTGCGCTCCCCATGTTGTGCACCCCCACCATCTGCCAGGTGGCTGTCACCAGGACTCTCATCGATAGCGGGGCAGGCCTCAGCGTGCTCTCAGTTGAGGCCTTCAACCTCCTCCGCATACCCCGGGAGCGGCTGCAGCCCATCCGGCCCTTCTCGGGCGTTGGGGGCGGGTCATCCAGCTCCTTGGGACAGATCCGGCTCCCAGTAACTTTCGGCACCTACGACAATTTCCCCACGGAGGAGGTCGATTTTGATATCGCCCCCATCGGCCTCCCCTACAACGCCATCCTCGGCTATCCAGCACTGGCCCAATTCATGGCCATGACTCACCCGGCGTACAACCTTATGAACATGCCCGGGAGTAGCGGTGTCCTCACCGTGCCTGGGGACACCGGGGATGCGCTGCGGGCGCTCAAGCTCGCTTTCAAGATGGCAGCGTTGGCACAGCCCGCCAACGCGGGGACCCCCGAGCCCAAGGGGGCTGCACCAACCAAGAAGAAACAGCTATTCACCCAAGACAAGGCGGAGACCAAGCAGATACCAGTTGACGAGGACGGGTCCACTAGCGCCACTTTCACCATAGGTGCCAATCTCGGGCCCGAGAAGGAGGAAGCCCTGGTCAGGTTCCTGCGCGCAAACAAGAAGGTATTTGCCTGGGAGCCCGATCAGTTGGCAGGGATCCCACGGGGCATAATCGAGCACCACCTCAACGTGTGCCCCAACATGCGCCCTGTGAAGCAAAAAGCGAGGCGGCAGTCCACTGAAAAGCAGGCCTTCATCGTCCAGGAGACCCGCAAACTAGAAGCCGCAAGGGTCATTCGCGAGGTCCGATATCCAGATTGGTTGGCCAACCCTGTAGTTGTGCCAAAGAAGGCCGGAAAGGAGCACATGTGTGTCGACTTCACCAACCTCAACAAAGCATGCCCGCAAGATCCGTTCCCACTCCCTCACATCGATCAGATCGTCGATTCCACCGCTGAGTGCGACCTGTTATGCTTCTTGGATGCCTTCTCCGGGTATCACCAGATCAAGATGGCGGTGGAAGACGTGGAGAAGACGGCCTTCGTGACCCCGTGTGGGGTGTACTGCTATACATGCATGCCGTTCGGATTGCGCAACGCGGGGGCAACCTTTCAGAGGCTCATGCACATCACCTTGGGCCCGCAACTCGGGAAGAATGTGGAAGCTTATGTCGACGACATTGTGGTGAAGTCTCGCGAGGCCAAGACCCTGATACAAGACCTGGAGGAAACCTTTGCAAACCTCAACACAGTGAGCCTGCTGCTCAACTCGGAGAAGTGTGTGTTTGGAGTCCCCTCGGGCAAGCTCTTGGGCTTCCTCATGTCCCACCGAGGCATCGAGGCCAACCCAGAAAAGGTCAAGGCGGTCAAGGACATGAGCCCGCCAAAGACCCTCAGAGAGATGCAGAAGCTCACTGGGCGCGTGACCGCACTAGGGCGCTTCATCTCTAGGTTAGGGGAGTGAGCGTTGCCTTTCTTCCAGCTGATGAAGAAAAAGGGGCCCTTTGAATGGACTGAAGAGGCCGACAAGGCATTCCAAGATCTCAAGAGATACCTAACCAGCCCTCCGGTGATGGTGGCCCCACACCCTCAAGAGCCCTTGGTACTCTACCTCGCCGCCACTCCCTACTCCGCCAGCGCGGCTCTGGTGGCGGTTAGGGAGGAGCGTCAGACCAAGGCCACGGCAGCTACCCGTGTCAAGGAAAAGCAGGACCAAGAAGGACTCGCAGAGATCACTACCACGACTGAGGAAGATCAGCCGCCGCAAGGGAGCGCACCGGGAGCGGAAGAGGCCCTTCCCCCAGGTAACCAGCTTCTGGAGGCTCCACCGCCTCAGGAGGCACCACGGCTTCCGGAGGACGCCACCAGCACCGACGCTCCAAGCCTCGTCGAGCACCTAGTGTACTTCGTCAGCACGGTGTTGCGGGATGCGAGGGCACGGTACCCCATGCCTCAGAAACTCCTCCTCGCGCTACTGGTGGCCTCGCACAAGCTGCGGCACTACTTTCAGGGTCACCCTATCAAGGTTCTCCCAGCGTACCCTTTGGAAAGGGTGCTCAGGAGCCCTAACTCGGCCGGAAGGGTCGCCCAGTGGAACATTGAACTGCAAGCATTTCAGCTCGAATTCAGCACGACCAGAGTCATCAAGGGGGCCGCGCTAGCGGATTTCGTGGCCGAATGGACGGAGGCACCGGGCCTCAAGGCCGGCGAGGATCGATCCCTCTCCCCAGGAAGCGAGGCGCCAGAAGGCTGGGTCATGTACTTCGACGGAGCATTCTCCAGGCATGGCGCTGGGGCTGGGGCGGTGCTCATATCTCCCACTCAGGACAAGCTCTATTACGCCGTGCAACTCTGTTTCCAGCAAGGCGAAAAGGTCTCCAACAACATAGCGGAGTATGAAGGTCTGATAGCAGGCTTGAAGGCCGCGGCCGCCCTAGGGGTAAAGTGCCTTACCATCAAGGGCGATTCGCAGCTCCTCGCCAATTTCTCCAACAAAGTGTACGAGCCGAAAGATGAGCACATGGAGGCCTACCTCGCGGAGGTCCACAGAATGGAAAAGCAGTTCTGGGGGTTGGAGTTGCAGCATGTTCCCCGTGGCACCAATCAGGAGGCCGATGACATCGCCAAACGAGCATCCAAGCAGTTACCTCAGGAGCCTGGCGTCTTCGAGGAGCAGCTCTTCAAGCCCTCGGCCATGCCATCACTATCAAACGCGACGCAGCCTCGGGAGGAGCTCCCCCAGCCACCTGCCTCAGGAGCTCCGGTCTGTGGCCCAGCCTCAGGAGCACGCCTGCTCCTGACGATGGAGCCTCAGGCAGGGTGCTGGATCACAGAGCTCCGGAGTTACTTGACGCAAGGGACCCTGCCGGAGAAGGAGGAGGAAGCAGAGCGTGTGGCGTGGCAAGCCACGGCATACTGTATCAGGGATGGAGAACTCTACCGGAAGCAACCAAATGATGTATCCCTACGCTGCATATCCAGGGAGCAAGGGAAAGAGCTGCTGGCGGACATACACGGTGGAGACTGTGGGCACCACTCGTTGTCACGAACCCTCGTGGGCAAGGAATTCCGCAGCGGCTTCTATTGGCCTACTGCGCTCAACGACGCTATCGAACTAGTGAAGGCCTGTGAAGCCTGCCAATTCCATGCCAAGAAGATCCATCAGCCGGCAGGAAGTTTGCAAACTATACCCCTCTCATGGCCATTCGCGGTCTGGGGGCTGGACATCCTGGGCCCGTTTCCTCGGGCGCCAGGGGGCTATCGCTACCTCTACGTCGCCGTGGACAAGTTCACCAAATGGGCCGAAGTGGAAGCCGTCCGCACCATCCCTGCGGGTTCAGCAGTCAAGTTCATCAAGGGCATCGTGAGCCGGTTCGGGGTGCCGAACCGCATCATCACCGACAACGGTTCGCAGTTCACCAGTAACCTCTTCAAAACATACTATGCTAACCTTGGAATGCAGATATGCTACGCTTCAGTGGCGCACCCCCGAAGCAACGGCCGGGCCGAGCGGGCCAACGCGGAGGTCCTGAGGGGCCTCAAGACCAGAACATTCAAGAAGAAGCTGGAAGCCTGCGGCAGAGGCTGGTACGATGAGCTTCAGTCTGTGTTGTGGTCCATCCGCACGACCGCAACCAAGCCGACTGGAGAGACCCCGTTCTTCTTGGTCTATGGAGCCGAAGCGGTCCTCCCTCACGAGGTCAGACGTCGTTCCGCACGGGTCCTGGCGTTCGACGAAGCGCAGCAGGATGCCATGCGGGGGATGGACCTCATGCTGGGGGAGGAGCGTCGCCGAGAAGCCGTGTTGTGAGCGGCGAGATATCAACAAGCGCTGCGGCGATACCACTGCCGCAACATCCGCCCCAGGACTCTTGAGGTAGGGGACTTCATTCTCAGGCGGGTTCTCTCCAGGGAGGGACTGCATAAGCTCTCTCCCATGTGGGAGGGCCCGTTCAAGGTTGTTCATGTTTCCAGGCCCGGCTCCACGCGCTTGGAGACTCAGGAGGGGGTGCCAGTCCAGAATGCGTGGAACATCCAGCACCTCTGGAGGTTTTACCCTTAAAAGGCCCAGAGCCTGTGAAGAAGGCAAATGCCTGTGAAGATCATCTTTTTGGAAAAGGCCCAGAGCTTGTGAAGAAGGCAAATGCCTATGAAGATCATCTTTTTGGAAACGGCCCAGAGCCTGTGAAGAAGGCGAATGCCTGTGAAGATTATCCTTTAGGAAAAGGCCCAGAGCCTGTGAAGAAGGCGAATGCCTGTGAAGCGGTCGCGTTTTGGAAAAGGCCCGGAGCCTATGAAGAGGGCCAATGCCCGTGAAGCTTGCTTCCCCGAAGAAAGGCCTGGAGCCTGTGAAGAAGGCCAACGCCTGTGAAGCTCGCCGCCGTGACACTCTCACGTAATAATGAGTTGGGGTTGTACACGCCCCGGAGTCTCAGGAGCGCCGGCCTCAGGCCCTGGGGCTCCCTCCCATGCCCAGTGGCAGCACTTAGCTCCGCGCTGGTGAGAAGACGTCGAAGACTAGACTAGGTTCCGGACGCGGCTTTTTCATTTGCTTTCTGCAGTTGGCTAGTTCATTCTCATTTGAAGTTTTATTGAAACTATCGCCGTCTTTTGACTTATGGCTCTTCGACTTTTCGCCCTCCTGCCTTGATCTCTCTTGTGCAAGGTCTCGCGAGGGGGCGGCCCGAGCGCCCTCGCGAGTGATTCGGTCCTTTCGGTCAAGGCCTCACAACCCGGGTCCACTACAGGAGCACCCCTCCAGTCCGTGCATCACGGGCACTGCAACACGAATACAGGACCTGGGTCGGTCGCCCCAACAGCTGAGGTTGGGACTTACCTACGCGCAGGCATGCGGACGGAAGGAACAATACCAAAATAATGGAAACGGCACGATGATTAACAACGGTAACCCAAACACGCCCCCACGGGGCCCCACATTACTGTCTTTTAGCGCAGGAGAAGGGAAAAGAAAGGACCAATCGGGCGAAGCTCGTCCTACGCAGGCCCTCGGGGAAGACTTGAGCCGCCTCCGGAGCTTAGGCGGACTCCCTCTCGCGCTTCACCGGGGCGCGGTGGCGGGCAGACCCGCCACCACCCTCCAAGCAGGCACGACGGCGTGGAGGCTGACCGCGGCCGCTGCTAGAAGAGTCGTTGCCTGAAGAAGAACTAGTGAAGCTTGAGGAACCCTGGGTGCCGCCAACCATGCGTGCGCTGTCCTCTCCGTCCTCGCCGGGGCTCAGTCCCCGGCCGCGGTCGTCGTCTTCAGGGCAGCACCCTGCGCGGCGACCATCTTCCCAAAACACCCTGACGTAGAGGGTGGCATCGCCGTCGAACTTGAAGTGCAGGGTGCACCGGCGGCTCGGGCCACGCACGCGGGCAAACGTCTGCCAGCCACGGGTCAAGGCCAGGCTCCCAGCCGCGGAGACCTCCAGCGAAGCCCGCGAGGCCCGGCTGTAGCAGCCGTCTGCCTGGAGCCAGAGGCCGCCCGGGGCGCCAGCCGGGAGCTCACCTAGGAGGAAGCGAGGGAGCTGAAGCCGGGCGCTAGTCGGCTCCGCCACCCACACAACAAACTCCGGCAGCACCTCCGCAGCGCGGGAGCACGGCCTCAGGGGTCGCACGGCGGAAGCACGCCCCCCGGACGCGGCCAGCCGCCCGTCTCCACGCGGGAAGTCACCTCCGCGGCCACGGGGAGCCGCCGTGGAGGCCACAGGGTGTTTGCAAGGGCGGCCTTGACCGCGCTTGGGCAGGGGAGAGGCAGGCTCAACCTAGCGGGCCTTTCCCTTCTCTGTGGCCGAGAACTTCCTTGACGGAGCCATGGAGAAGAACTTCCTTGTGGCCGAAAACTTCCTTGACGCGACTTGTCGTACTTAAAGCCAGAGGAGGCCAACCGCCGACCTCCACGATCGCAGGTAATCATGACTCGCTCTGCATGCAGGGACTTCTCAATTCGCGCAGTTGCCGAGGCGTCATCGGGAAGTGGACACGCTCGCGTCCAATCAACCGCCACGCGGCGCCCAAGGCCACAGGCTGTTAGGGCCCGCGGTGCTTTGCACTTGCCTTTTCGCCTCTCTACTCGGCCAAGTCCGAGAACACCTTGGGCCCGGGGGCTACTGTCAGCGTTCTGGGAACGGGGGTCCCCAGACTTGCCTGCTTGCGGCCTGCGGCGTGGCTCAAAGGGGGCCCAGCGCAGCCCATCTTCATCAACACAAGCTCAAGACCCTCACGAGGGGCCAAGCCTCGCATGGCGGACGACGAGGACCTTCCTCAGGCACGGCCTCATCAGTCTGGCTCACGAGGAGGCAGAGAGTTCAAGGCGGGGTACCTCACGAGGTGCCCATGACGCAAGCCATGACGACTGAGGGCGCCAGTCAGGCGCCAGCCTGCGCAGTGTCCTCCTTTCCTCTTTGGTGCAAAGGGAGCAAGGGCAGTCGAGAGCATCAAGAAAACGCATCCACTTCGGTGCAACAAGACCAAGACCAGCCCAACGGCAAGGAGGAAGTCATTGTGGAGCCCAAGCAAGCGTCACCACCAGAGCCTTTGACAGGCGAGGACCAACTTTAGTCAGGATAAGTGTACCCGCTGTTCCCCTTCAAAATGGCCAATTGTTGGCGCCCTTCCTGCTCAATATTTGGGAAGAGGCCCAGGGCCTTTGCCTATAAATAGGACTAGCCACCCCCAGGGTAGAGGCATCTAGTATCCGACATACATCTAGAATCGAGAGAGAGAGAGAGAGAGAGAGAGAGAGTGACTGAACTCCTCCTAGCAGTTCATCGCACCAGCCAAGAACAGACCCTCGCGAGGCTGTTCTTCCTTGTATTGTTCATCATCAGCCCAAGAGGCAATCCACCACACCACACACTTGAGTAGGGTATTACACCACCATGGTGGCCTGAACCAGTATAAACCCTGTGTCTCTTGTGTTGTTCTTTTCGTAGTTTAGATCCTAGCGATTCGGCGAGGAGCAGGTAGGTAGAGGGCGAAATCTCCGCGCGCACCCTAGTGTTCGAACCTCAAGGGTCTGCCGGAACCCGAAATTCGATATTAACCTTCTCCGAAGATGGAACAAGCAACCAATCAATTGGTGCACGACGTAGGAAACCATATACAATTTCAAAAGGGCACATCTTAGTAGTAGAATGCAGCGAACGATTATAAGCAAATTCAATATGAGGCAAGCATTCTTCCCAGATTTTCTTGTTATTTATTAAAACAGCCCTAAGCATATTAGACAATGTTCTATCAACTACTTTAGTTTGTCCATCAGTTTGGGGGTGACATGTAGTACTAAAAAGCAGTTTAGTCCCCAACTTAGCCCATAAACATCTCCAAAAGTGGCTAAGAAATTTAGTATCATGATCTGAAACAATTGTATTTGGCACACCATGCAAGCAAATAATTTCATGAAAGAACAAATCAGGAACATTAGCAGCAGCATCGCTTTTATGACATGGTATAAAGTGTACCATTTTCGAGAACCTATCCACGACAACAAATATGTTATCCCTCCCCTACTTTGTTCGAGGTAAACCCAAACCAAAGTCCATAGATATATCCTCCCATGGAACACTAGGTAGGCAAAGGCATATATAAACCATGAGGATTGAGTCGTGACTAAGCTTTTTGACATGTAGTGCAGCGAGCAAGAAAGCGCTCAAACATCCCGTCTCATCTTTGGCCAAAAGAAATGTGTAGCAAGTACATCCTCCATCTTCTTCCCGCCAAAGTGTCCCATTAATCCTCCTCCATGCGCCTCCTACAAGAACAAAAGACGAACAGAGCTAGCTGGAATGCATAGCTTGTTAGCACAAAACACAAATCCATCGTTATGAAAAACTTGTTCCATGTTCTCCCTTCTTTACAATTTTGCAATACATCTTTAAATTCAGCATCATGCACATATTGATCTTTGATGGTCTCCAAACTAAATATTTTAAAGTCAAGTTGTGAAAGCATAGTATAATGACGAGACAATGCATCAGCAATAAAAATTTCTTTACCCTTCTTGTGTTTAATGACATTAGGAAAGTCTCAATGAATTCAACCCATTTAGCATGTCTACGGTTCAGTTTAGCTTGACTTTTAATGTGTTTCAAAGATTCATGATCAGAATGTATAACAAATTCTTTGGGCCATAAACAATGTTGCCATGTTTCTAAAGTCCGAACAAGAGCATATAATTCTTTATCATAAGTAGAATAGTTCAGACTAGGCCCACTCAATTTTCCAAAAAAGTATGCAACAGGTTTACCATCTTGTAGTAACACACCTCCTAATCCAATTCCACCAGCATCACATTCAAGCTGAAAAGTCTTATTTAAATCGGGAAGTTGGAGTAAAGGAGTATGTGTCAACTTATCTTTGAATACCGTGAAGGCTTCTTCCTGTGTGGTACCC
The DNA here is from genome assembly GCF_018294505.1 of Triticum aestivum. NCBI lineage: Eukaryota > Viridiplantae > Streptophyta > Magnoliopsida > Poales > Poaceae > Triticum > Triticum aestivum. Next base: position 183,217,072 of record NC_057795.1, read on the forward strand.
CAAACAAAAGGCACATCCTTTTTTGTAAGCTCAATGAGAGGTGCAGTAATGGTGCTGAAATCTCTCACAAAACGCCTATAGAACCTAGCGAGGCCAAGAAAACTCCTCACTTGTGTGACCGTTTTCTTCTGCGGCTAACTCTCAATAGCTTCAATCTTGGCTTTATCAACTTCAATTCCCTGTGGAGTAACAACATAGCCAAGAAAAGATACTCGATCGGTGGAAAAGGTGCACTTCCAAGGGTTACCAAACAAACGTGCCTCGCGTAGAGCAATAAAAACAACATGTAAATGTTCCAAATGTTCCTCCGAAGATCGACTGTAAATCAGTATATCATCAAAGTAAACTACCACAAATCGTCTAATGAAAGCACGTAAAACTTCGCTCATTAAGCTCATGAAAGTACTAGGTGCATTAGTTAACCCAAAAGGCCTGACTAACCACTCATATAACCCAAACTTAGTTTTAAATGATGTTTTCCATTCATCTCCCAATTTCATGCGAATTTGATGGTATCCACTATGCAAATCAACTTTGGAGAATATTGTAGAGCCACTCAATTCATCAGGCATATCATCTAGCATAGGAATAGGATGATGATAACGAATAGTAATATTATTAATGCCTCTACAGACAACACACATATGTGATGTACCATCCTTTTTAGGCACTAGTATAATAGGAACAACACAAGGACTAAGAGATTCACGTATATAACCTTTGTTGAGTAGCTCCTGTACTTGACGCATAATCTCCTTCGTCTCCTCTGGGTTGGTACGGTATGGCACACGATTTGGTAGCGATGCACTGGGAATTAAGTCAATCTAATGCTCAATCCCTCGAATAGGTGGTAATACCAGTGGCACGTCTTGTGGAAAGACGTCAGCGAACTCCTGCAAAATGTTAGTGATAACAGGAGGCAAAGAGGAAGGCATGTTTGAGGGAGTCCTGGATTAGGGGGTATCCGGACAGCCGGACTATATACTTTGTCCGGACTATTGGAGCATGAAGATACAAGACTCAAGACTACGTCCCGTGTCCGGATGGGACTCTCCTTTGCGTGGAAGACAAGCTTGGCGATCCGGATATTATATTTCCTTCTTTGTAACCGACTCCATGTAAACCCTAGCCCTCTCCGGTGTCTATATAAACCGGAGAGTTTAGTCCTTAGAGGGACGATCACAATCATAATCATCATAGGCTAGATTCTAGGGTTTAGCCTCTACGATCTCGTGGTAGATCAACTCTTGTAATACCCACATCATCAATATCAATCAAGCAGGAAGTAGGGTTTTACCTCCATCGAGAGGGCCCGAACCTGAGTAAACATTGTGTCCCTTGCCTCCTGTTACCATCAGCCTAAGACGCACAGATCGGGACTCCCTACCCGAGATCCGCCGGTTTTGACACCGACATTGGTGCTTTCATTGAGAGTTCCTCTGTGTCGTCGCTGCAAGGCTTGATGGCTCCTTCAATTGTCAACAACAACGCGGTCCAGGGTGAGACCTTTCTCCCCGGACAGATCTTCGTGTTCGGAGGCTTCGCACTGCGGGCCAATTCGCTCAGCCATCTGGAGCAGATCGACAGCTACGCCCCTGGCCACCAGGACAGGTTCGGAAACTTGAACTACACAGCCAATATCCGCGGAGACTTGATCTTCAACGGGTTCGGGCCGGCGCCAGACATCCACGATGAGCACGGCTCAGACCTGCTGTCAGACAATGCTTGGGATATCGCCCCTGCAGGAGCCCCGGACCTAAATCTGGAGCAGATTGTGTTGCCCAAGGACGGGTGGATGGACCCCGCCCCATAGGCCGCACACTCATCGGCGGTAGAGCCGAACACAGGCCTAACCCCCAAAGAAGCCTGTGACACCGGACCCCCGAACTCGTATCCGGTTGTAGGTTCCAGTCTGCGCGCCTCCAAGCCGGCCGAATCTGGTTGGGCTCCGGTAATGGAGTTCACCGCTGCGGATATCTTCCAGCACTCGCCCTTTGGCGACATGTTGAACTCTTTAAAGTCCCTCTCTTTGTCAGGAGACTCTCGGCCAAACTATGTCCGGCTCGAATGGGAAGCAGGCGACGAAGGAATTCGTTGCCCACCCACCACCCACTTCATAGCCACTGTCGACGATGTATCAGACATGCTTGACATGAACTCTAATGATACCGACGGTATGGACGTCGGCGTAGGAGATGATTCAGAATCAACGGGGCGGTGGACTGCCACCTCGTCATACAATATATACATGGTGGATACGCCTAAGGAGGAGGATGGCGACAATTCGGAAGATAAAACACTCGGGCAAAAGCCAAAACGACGGTGCAGATGCCGCTCCAAGTCCAGCAATAGTAAAAATAGTGATAAGAGCACCAGAAAGATCAACACCCCAGTCAACTCCAAAGGCAACAACGACCATATGGACCCAGCAATGGAGCAGGATGAGCCAGGTCACTCCGAACACAGCTCAGAGCAGACGCCCGATCACAATGATCCCGAGGGACGAATTCATCAAACCGCCCGGGGACAAGAACACAGCCCGGATGATGATGCATTCATCATCCCAGAAACATGCTTGGAACGAGATAACCTCCACAGAAGGCTTATGGCCACTGCGAGAAGTCTAAATAAGCAGAAGCAACGGCTAAAGGCCGCACAGGAAACGCTCAATCGCAAATGGAATAAAGTGCTAGACACTGAAGAAAAGTACGGCTACAATCGCCATACAAAGAGCTATCCAAAACACAAGCTGCTACCAGAATTGGATGACGAGACTGTTCCACCAAAGAACAACACGGCCAGGAGGCCGGACAAACCACTTCGTAACCGCAAGAGAGCAGCCACCAACGCCGCACACGATCTACGCGAGCTCCTGGATAAAAAAGTTGGCGCGGCAAGGTCCATCTATGGATCTAAAGGATGCACCCCGACGCGGGACTATGGTCACCAAAATGATCATACCGATTGGATACCAGTTCGGAATCAGCACCGGACACAACAACAGCCGGCGGCATGCCACGGCACGTCCGGATAGAGAGGGGCTGCTCACCCTCTGTGCTTCACCGAAGAGGTACTGTACCATGAATTTCCACAGGGTTTTAAACCTGTGAACATATAGGCATACGACGGAACGACAGACCCAGGGGTCTGGATCGAGGATTTTATCCTACATATACACATGGCTCGTGGGGATGACCTCCACACCATCAAATACCTTCCCCTCAAGCTGAAGGGACCAGCTCGACACTGGTTGAAAAGCCTCCTCGAAAATTCAATTGGAAGTTGGGAGGAAGTCGAGGACGCTTTTAGGGCCAATTTTCAAGGGACCTATGTCCGGCCTCCAGATGTGGACGATTTAAGTCACATACTTCAACAGCCCGAAGAGTCCGCCCGCAAGCTTTGGAACAGATTCCTCACTAAGAAGAATCAAATTGTTGATTGTCCGGATGCCGAAGCCTTAGAAGCCTTCAAACACAGCATCCGGGATGAGTGGCTCGCCAGACACCTCCGCCAAGAAAAGCCGAGAACAATGGCAGCCTAAACTAGCCTTATGACCCGCTTTTGCGCAGGTGAAGATAGCTGGCTGGCCCGTAAAGGCACCAGCGACCCAAGTACATACGAAATCAGGGATGGCAACGGGAAGCCACGGTGCAATAAAAACAAACGGCAAAACAAGGAAGAGAGTCCGTACAACACAACAGTCAACGCCGGATTTAGGGGCTCTCGGCCCGGTCAACGAAAGAAGCCATTTAAAGGCAGCAAAGAGGGACCATCCGGCCTAAACAAAGTCCTGGACAGACTGTGCCAAATTCATGGCACCCCCGACAAACCTGCGAACCACACTCACAGAGAGTGATGGGTCTTCAAGCATGCCGGCAAATTAAATGCCGAACACAAGGGAAGGGAAGCACCAAGTGAAGACGAGGATGAGCCTCGCCAGCCGAACACTGGGGGACAGAAAAATTCCCACCAGAGGTAAAAACAGTAAACATGATCCACGCGACTCACACACCCACAAGAAGGCGCGAACACGCACTCAGAGACGCATACGCCGTAAGGCCCGTCACCCCCAAACTTAACCACTGGTCGGCCTGCCCGATCACCTTCGATCACAGGGACTACCAGACTAGTATGCGGCACGGAGGATCAGCTGCCTTGGTGCTCGACCCAATAATCGACAGATACCATCTCACTCGCGTCCTCATGGATGGAGGCAGTAGCCTCAATTTAATATACCAGGACACTGCCCGCAGGATGGGCATAGACCCATCCAGAATCAGCCAAAGTAACACCACCTTCGAAGGGGTAATACCAGGCGTTGAAGCCTACGGCAGGGGATCCGTTGTACTAGAGGTAACATTCGGTTCCCCAGGCAACTCCAGAAGCGAAGAACTACTCTTCACCATCGCCCCCTTCCAAAGCGGCTATCATGCATTGCTTGGGAGAACGGCCTTCGCCCGCTTCAACGCAGTACCGCATTACGCCTACCTTACACTCAAGATGCTCGGTCCACGTGGCATCATTACCGTTAATGGAAACACAGAGCGCTCTTCACGCGCGGAGGAATACGCGACGGCTCCAGTGGCCGGACTCTAAGTGGCCTCTAATACCAGAAAGCATGACTGGTCATTAAGACCACGGACACAGTTAGACGAGTCCGGCAGCCCGGATAAACCTGAGCTAGGGCGCCATATATGTAATCCCATAAAGGACACCAGGGGCTATAAATATTTAATAAATCCCCACTGTTGGCTTGACCTTATTAACAGGCCAATGTCTTACACTTCTACTATCTATCGCACGCTCACGTTATGCTCTTCTACATGAGTTTTTCTTTTTACAGACACCATTCGTGTGATACCCTTCTAGGACACGGCACAACGGAGACAAAGGCGCAGACGTGCAGCAGGGCTCCACTCAAAGGTTTCTCTTTAGATTAAGCCCCTGTGTAAACCTTTTTTATTGCCTCTTGTTGTTTATACATCCCATGGGTACTACACCCACAGAGGATACTGCCGTTATTGGCATTTCGCCACGACAGACTAATGCATGTACCTGGAAATACAGGGCTCATAATGAAGGGCGTTACTCAGCCCAGTATATGTCATAAAGTCCTAATACCTTCGGGAGTGTTCGGCGTCGTGAGTTTGGCCTTATATGCATCAGCTCCGAATCATGTCTTTGGTTAAATGTTGGGGTTGCCCGGCTCCTGGGTTTGCCGCCTTACGTTTCGTTCTTATCGGCTAAGGCAGCCAAAGGAGAACTACTACGATTGTGCCCTGGTTATTTCGGATGAGCACCTCAGTAGAGAAAGCCAAAAACTGACTGTCATGATATAGCGAGAGACTGTTCAACCACTCGAAGACCTATCAGAATCTTTAGGATTCCTCCGCATTAACGAAGGACCGTTTCCCGGTCATGTACACATGCGCCCGTATTCGGATGCACGCGAAGGTACCAGGGGCTACATAGTAGCCCCACCGTCAAACTCCTATAGCTAAGTGAAAGTGTTATAGCTATATAGTCCGGTTGCCTAGTTCGACGTGCGATCACCTCCTTAATGGACCAAGACGTTGGATCAAGTGTGATTACGCATATTCTTCGCGAACACCCCCGCATTTTATGCGTGGGGGCTGAAGCCAACGACTGCTAACTTTCATATTACACATATACATAAAAACGGCCGCACAGGAGGCACAATAATACTTTCGGGCAAAAAGTATAAATATAGCCTTGTAATCAAAGTAACATTGTTTTTACAATGACACGATTTCTCATTCGAACAAGGCATTCTTCGAGCACTACGCCTCTATTAAACGAGCACCTTCTATTACCTGCTCCAAGTAGTGCTTGGCCGGATCCTTGGCCTCCCGCCAGATTCTGGGTCGCAACGATGGTGGCCTCCATATCTGTCCAATATGCTTTAACACGGGCAAGAGCCATTCGTGCACCCTCTATACACGCCGACCTTCTCACGGCATCGATCCGTGATACGGCACCAAGGAATTGTTGCACTAAACCAAAATAATTGTCCGGCTTCGGCTCCTTTGGCCAAAGATGGTCTATTACAGACCGCATTGCAAGACCTGATAGCCTATGAAGCTCAGCCACAGCAGCCATCTTCTCACTCAACGGCAATGGGCGCGCGGGAGCATTGAATTGCGACCAGAACAGCTTCTCCACTTCTTTATCACCTTGATCCTCAAAAAACTTGGCCGCATCAGCCGTACTCTTCGCCAAGTCCGCATACGCGTCTGCAGGACTCCAGAATCGATCCAGGGGAGCATACTTCGGATCCAAAAACTTCATCCGCAATAAGTAGGGGTTTCCAGCCGTGATTTTTCCGGCCTGTCGAAGCTCCTCCCGCACATCCCTGATTTCAGTCCGCATCTCCTTGGCCGCATTAAGTGCCTTGTTCAGGTCAGCCGAATTAACCTGATTCTCCTTTTCAAGGAGCTCATACCGGTCGGCGGCATTTTTTAGCTCCACAGCCATTTCGGCTATCTTGTCTTTGCTTCGGTGATGAGCAGCCTGTTCGGCTCTCAATTCTTCGGCCGCCTTTAGGGCAGCCGCGTTGCTAGCCCGAGCTTGTTCCTTGGCCTGGGCAAGTTCCGCCCTCAGGGCTTCCACGGTAGCAGCACCGTCTGCAGTCCAAGCATATCGCATTAATATTATGCCCCTCTCAAACTTTCCTATACAACATAATAAGGAAAGCAGAGCACATACCTTGTGACTCGTTCAGCCGCTCGTTCACCAGCGTGATATCGGCATCAATAGCTCCAATCTGCCTTCTTAGTTCGGCAACTTCAATGGACCAGTCGGCTGCCGGATCCTTAGACACCTGCGCATATATACAGCGCAATCATTACTTACACAATATGATCCTCCGCTTGCGGGCAACCAGAGTCTCAGGGGCTACTATCCATATGGAGCACACCTAGTGCGTGCGTCACAGCTAAAAAATTATGTATTTTTTCATTACATACCTCAAAGCCTCTGAGCAGGCTCATAAAGGCTTCATTCAACCTGCTTGTGGCGGAGGAAATATTCCCGAGCACCATGCTCATTAATGAACGATGCTCCTCCGAGAGAGCAGCTCGCTCTAGAAGGCCCGCCAGCATGTCCGCCCGGACACCAAACTGTGCCGGACCCTTCTCATCGCCACCCGTGGGAGCCGAACGCTCCGGGCTCAGGGCGGCCGAAGGATTAGCTTCTGGCTTCGGCAGACTCCTCCGTGACGACACCTCGGGGTCGCCCGTCTCATGAGGCGGAGAGTTTGGTGGGGTCTCACTCTCCATCATCTCCGGAGGGAGATCCCCCAAAGACAAACTCTATCGAGAAGAGCTGCTAGCCGGACAGCAAAGAATGGATCCTAGTTATTGTTCTCGGAGAAAAGCAGTACCTTCGAATTTACGATTAACTTACAGCTCGGTTGAGGGCTGGCCCGTTGGCGGGCATGACGCGGCAAGGGGGCCCTTCGGGGCAGGGCCCCCTGGTGATGCTTTCTTCCCCTGTTTGAACACCTCCGTCTCCAAGTCCTCGGAGGGGGCCCTCTTCTTCCCGTGCAGGGAGGAGGCCTTAGATTCCCCTCCCCGGCTATCCTCCTTTGGGGAGGTAGCAATTCCCCCGGTTTGGATGCGCAATGTGTGAAGTTCGGCTTCTCTGTTCTTCCCTTCGTCTTTCCCTGAGAGCATTTTGCTAAGCACCCGGCCAAGCATCTTGGCTATGGTAGGACTAGGCGAGCCTTCGGGAAGTGGCGTCGGACACTTGATTCTCTCCACCTTGCTGAGCCATTCGTGGCCACGGAGGATTTTCAGAATAATGATTATGATAAATATAAATGAAGTGTTCGGTTTTGGGGTTACTTACTTGGGTATCTGGGCGATTGCAGCTTAGGCCCGCATCCTCGGTGGTGTCCGGGCACTTTACTTGTGGTCCGAAGAATAATTTACACATCCCTTCGAGCGTCAGGCCGAAGAAGTACAGAATAGTCTGTGGACCCTCCGGATTGAACTCCCACATCTGGAGAGGCCGGTGTTTACACGGCAACATCCGTCGGATTAGCATTACCTGAATTATGCTGACGAGGTTAATGTCCCTCTCAGGAAGCTCCCGGATACGGCTCTGTAGTGTTGGTACGTCACTAGCAGACCCCCAATCCCGTCCTACATTGGTAAGTGACGCCAGTTGTGACAGAGGGCCCGAATGGAAGTCGGGGGCAGCCACCCAGTTTGTGCCTCTAGGAGCCGTGACGTAAAACCACCTCCGCTGCCATAAATCGGATACCTCTGGGAAAGAACCCTCTGGCCATGGGGCATCAGTGTTCCTGCTTATTACGGCACCTCCACACTCCGCATGTCGCCCCTCAATCATCTTTGGCTTCACATTGAAGTTCTTGAGCCATAAGCTGAAGTGTGGAGTGATGTGGATAAAAGCCTCGCACACAATGATGAACGACGAGATATGGAGGATAGCGTCCGGAGCTAGATCGTGAAAATCTAACCCATAATAGAACATGAGCCCCCTCACAAAGGGATCAAGGGTGAGGCCCAAGCCGCGGAGGAAGTGAGAAACAAATACGACGCTCTCATTAGGCTCGAGAGTAGGGATGACCTACCCTGGAGCAGGAAGCCTGTGCTGGATGTCGGCAGTTAGATGTCCGACCTCCCTAAGCCTCGCAATGTCCTCCTCTTTGACCGAGGAGGCCACCCATCGGCCTTGAGGGTTGGATCCGGACATATTGGAGGATCTGGGGTGTTTGAGCTTGGGTCTCGAGTGTTAGAACTCGAGATGCGAAAAGGCGCAAGGGTGGTGGAAGAGAGGTATAGGCCTCGGCCCCTTTATAAAGGGGGTGAATATCAAGCGTCCTCAGCATGACCGCTTGAGACTTTACTAAAAACACGGAGTCATACCAACAGTCGTCGTGGGGTTGCGCACGCCCATGGAAGATCCCGCGATAAGGGGGACGCGATCTCGGCTTTGGCAGGCCGTGCCAATAAAACCGCCTCGCAATGCGTCCTGAAGTGGGCTAAGAAAAACCGGTTCGTGTTGGGCCGAGCCACGATGCAGGGGCACGATGTAAAAAAATTGCCAGCGGATCAGATTTATGCTATGCTCTCTACGGCGGTATGTGAAGATCATCTTGCAGGTCCGGACACGGTTCAGGTGTTCGATAATTACTATTCGGAGATGGAACCCGCCTTGCAATGCCGAAGACAAACTGCGCGCCGGACTCATCGTCATTGAAGCCTGGTTTAGGGGCTACTGAGGGAGTCCTAGATTAGGGGGTATCGGGACACCCGGACTATATACTTTGTCCGGACTATTGGAGTGTGAAGATACAAGACTCAAGACTACGTCCCCTGTCCGGATGGGACTCTCCTTTGCGTGGAAGACAAGCTTGGCAATCTGGATATTATATTTTCTTCTTTGTAACCGACTCCATGTAAACCCTAGCCCTCTCCAGTGTCTATATAAACCGGAGAGTTTAGTCCTTAGAGGGACGATCACAATCATAATCATCATAGGCTAGATTCTAGGGTTTAGCTTCTACGATCTTGTGGGAGATCAACTCTTGTAATACCCGCATCATCAATATCAATCAAGCAGGAAGTAGGGTTTTATATCCATCGAGAGGGCCCGAACCTGGGTAAACATTGTGTCTCTTGCCTCCTGTTACCATCAGCCTAAGACGCATAGATCGGGACCCCCTACCCGAGATCCGCCGGTTTTGACACCGACAACGTCCTCAAATGAAAATAATGCCTCTTTGCACACAAAAGCATAGCAAAAAAGATTAGTTGAAATCTAGATCACCAATATCAGATTTGGTGGCAAGTAAACATCCATTTTTGAATTTAGTTTCAGAAGCAACACTAGACGGTTTATTATTAGGCTTCATTTGTTGCTCAAATTCTTTTGCCACAATCTGCTTTTCACTCTTATTTTTCTCCTATTTTGCTTTATTAGCTCTATTGATATCATCTTTCAAAATGGAATCGGGAGACATAGGAAGCAAAGTAATATATTATCCTTATGAACAAGAGTATACCGATTGTTTCTACCAAGGTGTACAGAATTTTTATCAAATTGCCATGGTCTACCAAGTAATAAGGAACATGTTTGCATGGGTACCACATCACAATCAACATAATCAGCATATGTAGAGATACTAAATTGCACACGAACAGTACGTGTTACCTTAACCTTGCCATTGTTGTTGAACCATTGGATGTAGTAAGGATGTGGATGTGGTCTTGTGGTGAGAGATAGCTTCTCCACCATCTCCATGCTAGCCAAGTTGTTGCAGCTCCCTCCATCTATGATGATGCAAACAGAACGTTCCTTCACAACTCCCTTTGTATGGAACAAATTATGCCTCTGATTTTGCTTAGCTTGTGTGACCTGCACACTCAACACACGTTGAGCAACTAAACTTTCATACTTGTCAGCATCTTCAGCAGCCATGTATTGCGTCTCATGATCACAATCATCTCCACTGTGTTCTTCACTTGTAATAAGAGCCAAAGTCTCCTCATCATAATCACTAGCGGACTCATACCCGCCATCCTCAGTAGCAATCATAACACGTGGAGATTGACATAATCTCGCATAATGACCTCTACCTTTACAACAACGACAAATAATATCATGTGTGTTCCCTGTTGATGCCATGGATGAAGAAGAGCTCTGTGCAGGCCTGATAGGTGTGCTCTTGGCAGAAAGTGGTGGTAGTGTCTGCTTTCTTGTATCACGGCTGGAGGTGGCAGCTGACGGAGGTACTGGTGCCGCAAAACATGTGGAAGTAGAAGATGCACGCGGTGTCCATGATGAAGGTCGACCTGCAGAAAAATTAGTGCGCGCCAATGCCTGTCGATCCTGCACTTCACGTTCAGCTTTGCAAGCAAGATGGAATAAACGAGTGATATTGTTATACTCCTTATACTCTAAAATGGTCTCAATCTCTCTATTTAATCCACCCATAAAACGTGCAAGCATAGCTTAATTATCCTCAATAATACCACATGTAATCACGCCAGTTTGTAATTCATGATAAGACTCCTCTACACAATTTTTTCCTTGTCGCAAACGATGCAGTTTTTGAAGTAATTCACGTTGATAATATGGTGGAACCCAACGAGTATGCATAGCACTTTTCAAAGCAGCCCAAGTAGTAGGGATATTATCATGATATAATCTACAATGTTCAGACCACCAAAGCAAAACTAGCGAATTCACAAATAGCAGCAGCAACACGTCTATCCTCAGGATATTGTAAGCATGTGAAACGTTGTTCAGTTTCTAACTCCCAAGTAAGATATACATCAGGAATGTATCTACCCTCAAATGTTGGAATATTTTATTTTAGATTAGGAACATGGTCATAATCTCGTACCTGAGGTGGTGCTGCAGTCCTACCATTGCGATTACAAACATGCGGATGACCTAGTGGTGGTGGTGCTGGTGGTTGCACGTAGTTCTGATTTTCATCAACCTCATCCTCGTAATAGTCCTCCACCTCTTCAGTAGCAGCAGGAGCTACGGAAGCATCAACAGCAGTAGCAGCGGCACCAGAAGTTTGCCCTGGCTCAAAAGGAACATGCCATGCTCACCCTGCTAGATCGCGGCGTGGAGGTGGTTGTTGATGTTGTTTCAATGGTGCAGCAGATGCGGGTGGTGGTTGTGGTAGACGTGCAAGTACTTGATCGAACTTGGCGTCCAACTTGGTGTCAATTGTCTTCTCAATGTCATCCATCCTCTCCAGTGCCTTTCCAAAGCTGGCCATCACGTCTTCTACCTGTTGACTCAACATTTGCTGAAATGTATCATGAAGCTCCTTCTTCGTCATGTTCTCCCAGTCAATCTCATCAGCTTGTGATCCTACCATGGTTAGCAGCAATAGAAACACATAAGAATTGATCTTATAGACTACTAGAAATTGGCGTTGGTGCGATGTCACAAATTCGTCAAGCAATTCTCAAATTCTTACCAGTTCTTACCCAGCAGCAGGTGGTGATCGGAAACCTTTGTAGTCAAAACTCTCAAAGCTTGGACAGAGCGATTGCCAGGTGGTGTCAAACGCATGATGTAGATATATGTGGAGCTGGGAAGGCTTATGATATGGTAGCAAAAATGTCAGCAATAATCAATTCAGAGATGCAAAGTTGAATAAATGCTCAACAACGGTACTGTGCTGGTCCTAGGCTAGGCTGTGCTAGAGATGCAAGCCTAGAACAATAATAAAATCACGGCGCTGCACAGAAACAAGGGGAAAGCACACTCTGAAACTTTTTTCTCCCTTTTATTGCGCTCTTTTTTTGTGCTCCTCTTTTTTTTGAAAATCACTATAATGGCGAGTGTCTCAAAAATCTTCCCAAGTCAAAATAACAGGATAGGCACAAAAAATTTGACTATTTTTTCGGAAATCAGGGCAGCGACAACCAAAAAGTGTGATAAAAATCACAATGATGGCACGTGGCTCAAAAGACTCAAAAAAACATGGTAGGGAAAAATATTTTTGCCTGATGAAATTTTGGCCTGAAAACTGCTCGGGGGTCTTTTTTCACCACTCTTTTTTTCCGAGCCCTACTCAGGCAAGGAAACATGAAACTGAAAATAGATGGATCTCGAAAACAAACCTAATATGAAGAGAACTTGGATTGGTGATGGACAGGCAGTGGTATATGTGGACTCGGATTGGTGGTGGATATGCGGTGGTAGGATATGGCAGCGGTGGTGGTATATGGCAGTGGTGGTAGGATATGGCAGCGGTGGTGGTATTTGGCAGCAGTAGTAGGATATGGCAGTGGTGGTAGGATTTGGTAGTGGTTGTGGTATATGGTAGCGGTGGTAGGATATGACAGCGATGGTGGTATATGGCAGCAGCGATGAAGATGGTGCAGCGACGGCGTGAAAAACTTTGACAGAACTCGAAACTCTAAAGGACTAGACGCTAAGACCAACAACTCGACAGGACGATGCAACCGCAAATTCAACAAAGCAAAACCCTAAAAAGATTATGCAAAGGATCAGATTGGCTCGGATATGATGAGCTAACCCTAACTCTTATTGCTTTTTCGTGGACTATAGGTATGAAGAACATACTCGATCTAAATTACGAAAAACTGTAAAAATCTCACCGAGTAACCTAGAAATTAGATACCACTTGATAGAGGCAAAGGTGTCCCGTCTTTCGATGAGATGTTGGTTATCGTTTTCGGAGGAGTAAACTTTGACGATCCGACTACGAACGTGCATGGACGTCATGCCTTAGCAATCGCTAAACCAACTCCGAGAGGTTATTGACCATGCAGGAGCACGATCAACCTGACCACGAGGGTCTATTTCCTGCAAGCAAATGAAGAACAAGCAAGAAACTAAGATTGCAATCTGGATATTGTGAATATAAGATGAAAGCTTTGTTGATCAAGGTGGGGTTCTGTGACGTCTTGGTCTGGTCGTTGAACACAAATGAAGTACGCGAAGTTGCAGCTATGGCGAACTTTAATCTAAACAAAACCCAAAGTCTAAACGATGCAAGGGCTGTATATATGGAGGAAGAGGGGGAATTTCATGACCCCTTGGAGGAGGGGTCCGAAACCAACCCTAACTCCTGTTTCCCCACACATACAGACTCTAAAAACAGCCTATACTCAAGTATTTCGAAATTACATGAGCCCGGCCCAAAAATAAGGTGACGTAGCACCTATAATAGCCTCTGGACGAAACTTAGGAAGTGGCATCTTGTATATTTCGTCCAAGCCTTCATACACTCATTATGGTGGCTTTAAAGTCCTGAAATCATCAGTTGAAACTCCAGTTTTGTTCCCCTTGCGCATGCCATCATCTCCATGCTTGATCTTGCTCCAGTGTTCATCCCTCTTGTCCATGTTAGGCCCTTTATTTGTAAGCAAAACAAATGTATCCAATTTAGTCAGCATCATATTCTCATGAACATTAGAATCGTTACCAAGAAACGGAATCAGCTCCTGGGCTATCTAGATTTCCAGAAACAACAAGATCTTTGAACATATCCACCCCACATTTCAAGGATGGAAGCATATTTATTTGATGGAGCTGAAGTTACTCAAGCACAGGATAAGACCAAAACATGCCAATCAATTCTGGTTTCTTTTTCTTTGGCAGACCAGCTTTCTGCCTACGTCTTTACCCTTAGACTTAGTCTTAGTTTTTTCTTTTGTCGTTCTGGTTTCTTTGTTTTCTATCTTCTCTTTCTTTTTCTTCTTTCTTCTTCTCTAGGGGGCTTTTCTCAAGCCCTTGCTGTCATTTATATTTGGTACATTGGACCTTTTTGCTCTTTCTTATTTATAAAAGATTGCAGTGGGGTGTTTTACCCTACTGTTTATAGTCAAAAAAAAGAAACGGAAGTACCTGATAATTTAATTGGTGTCCGTGAGCTCTAGTAATTGGTCTAGTAAATGTAGCATTAGAGGTTGTGGGTGTAACAATGGTATTGATGTCCTCATCATTCCCTCTAGCCTCCCCTGGCCATGCTGGTGTCAAGTCGACTCCCACAGACATCGCTCTGCAGGATTTCGTGCTTGGGATTCAGCTTCAGTCAACGCCGGTGCTTCCCACACCCGCCCCAAGTGGAAGAGGAATGACCTGCCTCCTAACTTCACTCCAAGGCGGAGCCACCACATTGGTAAGGTCGGGGTCTGGACTTGGAAGCAAAAGCCAAGTGTGTGCTCCTCCTCCGGCTTGGCTTTCTTCGCGAGGATAAACCCATATCCCTTACCTCCATTGAGCGCTATAGCAAGTTGTTTGAGCAACCACTCATGGAGGACGCTGTGCAGGTTTTTGCTGATTACTACAGATAGCACATCCCCACTGTCGCCCTCTTCGGACATGGCAGCACCCTCTTAGTGGCTCACGGTGTTGCCGCGAGATAAGGTCATCGCATCGCAATCCCCCTGGTCTCCATCCTTTTCCCACAGAGTGCACCCTAAAGACTGTCTTTTGGAACGTCCATGGCCTTAATTGTAGGGCCAAGCACACCATGGTCCGCTCTATAATCTTGTCTGTTTCCTCGAACATCATCTTCTTACAGGAAACTAAGCTAGATTCCTTCTCGTTGTCCCTCGTCATTGAGACGCTTGGTCCCTGTTTCTTGGATTACTTCTTTCTCCCAGCCATTGGCACCCGTGGTGGTATTCTCCTTGCTTGGAACTACAGCGAGGTTTATATTTCTAGCCCATATGTTGGCCAGTACCACATCACTCGCTTTGTCTCCTCTACCTGCGGCGCATACCCCTGGTGGATTATCGGTGTGTACGGCCCGCAGGAGGACGACGAGAAGATATTGTTCCTTGAGGACTTGCAGGACACTCGCGCTGGCCCCTGGTTCCTAGGCGGCGACTTCAACCTTGTCTCATCGACCAAAGACAAGAGCAATGGGCATATTAGCCGACGTACCACCAGCCATCTCCACCACTTCATCGCCTGCATGGAGCTACGGGACGTGTACATGCATGGACGTTGCTACACTTGGTCTAATGAGCAGGACTCGCGCACGCTTGTGCGCAATGAACGGTTCCTTTGCACGTCCGAGTGGGAGCTCTCACAGCCGCACTGCCTCCTCTGATGCATTGCCTCGACGGTGTCACACCACTATCCACTGTTCCTGGACTACTCGCCACGTCACGCCGGCACTAACGCTTCCACTTCGAGTGCTTCTGTATTAAGCTCGGCGGCTTCTAGGAAGCGGTGGCGGACACCTGGGGCGCCGTTCATGACCCAGACCCACTCCGACGTGTCTACCTCCGCCTCAAGAACACGGCTTGTTGCCTTTAGAGTTTGGGACACGTACCCATGTGCATGTCTCGCTACAGCTTATGATCATCTGGAATTGACTTCCTGCCTTGACTTAGCTCAGGACTACCGAGCCCTCTTCCCCGCCGAGGCTTGGCTACACTGAAATCTCCAGCATGCTTACCTGGGGCTGGCCTCCCTCGGAAAGTCCAATGCTCGTGAGCGTGCGTGGTTCGGGTGGCTCAAGGAGGGCGAGACCAACACTGCTTTCTACAAGATCCACGCGGCCCACATATTGCAGAAGAATCGCATCTCCTCCTTGTGGCATGAGAACTCCACGGTCTATGACAAGTAGGGCATGGTTGAAGCCGTGTTCCACCACTTCTCTTCTCTCATTGGCACCACCAAACCCCGTGAGTTTTCTATCGACCTCAGCTAGATTGACGATTATTCCTTCGATCTGTCAAACCTCGAGCGTCCCTTCATGGAAGATGAAATCTGGTACGCGGTTAAGGAGCTCCCCCATGGCAAGGCCCCGGGTCCCTATGGGTTCACCTCGTAGTTCCTCGTGGCATGCTGGGACACTATCAAGGCCGACATTTGTGTTGTGTTTGACGAGTTCTACTCTATGAAGGGGCGCAGTATGCAACGCCTCAATGAAGCCCTCATCACCCTCCTCCTGAAGAAGCCAGGTGCCTCCTCCCTCTCAGACTACCGTCCCATAAGATTGATCCACCTTGTGGCCAAGCTCATCGCCAAAGTTCTATCGCTCTGCCTGGCTGGGCCTCGGTCAGCTTGCATACACCAACTAGAGTGCGTTCATTGCGGGCTGGTGCGTACACGATAACTTCATGTTGGTCCAGCAAACTGCTCGCCAGTTGCACAATCTCCGAATGCCTCGGGTCCTCCTCAAGCTCGACATCGCGCATGCCTTCGACATGGTCTCTTGGCCTTTCCTTATCGACATCCTATGACACCTGGGCTTTGGAAGATGTTGGATCGAGTGGACCGTCATTCTCCTCTCCACCTCCAGTATGCGCGTTCTCATCAATGGCTCACCTAGCCCCCCGATCGCCATGCCTGCGAGCTGCACCAGGGAAACCCCATCTCCTCCATGCTCTTCATGATGACCATCGATGCCCTAAACTCACTTCTTATGCATGCCCATTAGCGCAGCCTGCTTCAGCACCTCACAGCTCGCCATGCCTCATTGAGTATTTCCCTCTACGTCGATGATGTTGTTATCTTCTGCCACCCGTTGGCCCACGATCTTCGGGTCATCCGCGAGCTATTGTGTGTCTTCGGGGATGCATCTGGGATTTGCACTAACTTTGTTAAGTGCTCGGCTACGCCCATCCGATGCAATGACTCATCGTCGCCTGCTTTCCCATCACCTATCTCGGCATCCCTATTTCAGTGAGAAAACCCTTTGCTACGTTGTTACGTCTGATTGTCGAGAAGCTTGCCAAGAAGCTTTCCACCTGGTGCGTGGAGCTTCTCTGCCGCGGCGAGTGCCTCGCTCTGGTTCACCACGTACCTTGCGCGATCTCGTCCCACATCATGGTTGTCATTTCTCTCTGCCCGATGGTTCTCAAGCAGGAACCGGACCATTCGAGAGTTCCTATGGCATGGCAGGAAAGAGATTGATGACGGCCATGAACCTGTGAATTGGCAGATGTAGGGGATCGCAACAGCTTTCGAGGGTAAAGTATTCAACCCAAATTTATTGATTCGACACAAGGGGAGCCAAAGAATATTCTTGAGTATTAGCACTTGAGTTGTCAATTCAACCAAACCTGGATAACTTAGTATCTGCAGCAAAGTATTTAGTATCAAAGTAGTATGATAATAAAGGTAACGGTAGCAAAAGTAATATAGTTTGGTTTTGTAGTGATTGTAACAATAGCAACGGAAAAGTAAATAAGCAAAGAACAATATGTGAAAAGCTCATAGGCAATGGATCAGTGATGGATAATTATGCCGGATGAGATTCCTCATGTAATAGCTATAAGATAGGGTGACATAGAACTAGCTCCGGTTCATCAATGTAATGTAGACATGTATTCCGTAAATAGCCATACGTGCTTATGGAAAAGAACTTGCATGACATCTTTTGTCCTACCCTCCCGTGGCAGCGGGGTCCTAGCGGAAACTAAGGGATATTAAGGCCTCCTTTTAATAGAGAACCGGAACAAAGCATTAGCACATAGTGAATACATGAACTCCTCAAACTATGGTCATCACCGAGAAGTATCCCGATTATTGTCACTTCGGGGTTGTCGGATCATAACACATAATAGGTGACTATAGACTTGCAAGATAGGATCAAGAACACACATATATTCATGAAAACATAATAGGTTCAGATCTGAAATCATGGCACTCGGGCCCTAGTGACAAGCATTAAGCATAGCAAAGTCATAGCAACATCAATCTCAGAACATAGTGGATACTAGGGATCAAACCCTAACAAAACTAACTTGATTACATGGTAAATCTCATCCAACCCATCACCGTCCAGCAAGCCTACGATGGAATTACTCACGCACGGCGGTGAGCATCATGAAATTGGTGATGGAGGATGGTTGATGATGACGACGGCGACGAATCCCCCTCTCTGGAGCCCCGAACAGACTCCAGATCAGCCCTCCCGAGAGAGATTAGGGCTTGGCGGCGGCTCCGTATCGTAAAACGCGATGAAACTTTCTCTTTGATTTTTTTCTCCGCGAGACGGAATATATGGAGTTGGAGTTGAGGTCGGCGGAGCCTCAGGGGGCCCACGAGACAGGGGGCGCGCCCAGGGGGAGGGCGCGCCCCCACCCTCGTGGACAGGGTGTGGGCCCCCTGGTCTTGATTCTTTCGCCAGTATTTTTTATATTTTCCAAAAAGTGCCTCCGTGGATTTTCAGGACATTCCGAGAACTTTTGTTTTCTACACATAAAACAACATCATGGCAGTTCTGCTGAAAACAACGTCAGTCCAGGTTAGTTTCATTCAAATCATGCAAGTTAGAGTCCAAAACAAGGGCAAAAGTGTTTGGAAAAGTAGATACGTTGGAGACGTATCAACTCCCCCAAGCTTAAACCTTTGCTTGTCCTCAAGCAATTCAGTTGATAAA
This sequence comes from Triticum aestivum, assembly GCF_018294505.1. Classification (NCBI taxonomy): domain Eukaryota; kingdom Viridiplantae; phylum Streptophyta; class Magnoliopsida; order Poales; family Poaceae; genus Triticum; species Triticum aestivum. The sequence goes on from NC_057795.1 coordinate 183,235,961, forward strand.
CTGAAAGTGATAAATAAAAACTTTTACAAACTCTGTTTGCTCTTGTTGTTGTAAACATGCAAAGCCAGCATTCAGGTTTCAGCAAATATTATGAACTAACCATACTCATAATAACACCCAGGTCTCACAATTACTCATATCAATAGGATAATCAGCTAGCGACCATAATAATAAAACTCGGATGACAACACTCTCTCAAAACAATCATAACATGATATAACAAAATGGTATCTCTCTAGCCCTTTCTGAGACCGCAAAACATAAATGCAGAGCACCTTTAAAGATCAAGGACTGACTAAACATTGTAATTCATGGTAAAAGAGATCCATCAAGTCATACCCAATATAAACCAATAGTAATGGATGCAAATGACAGTGTGCTCTCCAGCGGGTGCTTTTTAATAAGAAGGGTGATGACTCAACATAAAAGTAAATAGATAGGCCCTTCGCAGAGGGAAGCAGGGATTTGTAGAGGTGCCAGAGCTCGATTTTAAAATAGAGATTGAATAACATTTTGAGCGGCATACTTTCACTGTCAACGCAACAACTATGAGATGGTTGTATCTTCCATACTACATGCATTATAGGCAGTTCCCAAACAGAATGGTAAAGGTTTATACTCCCCCAACCACCAACAAGCATCAATCCATGGCTTGCTCGAAACAACGAGTGCCTCCAACTAACAACAGCCCTGGGGGAGTTTTGTTTAATTATTTTGATTTGCTTTGATCTTTTTGGATCATGGGACTGGGCATCCCGGTTACCGGCCCTTTCTCGTGAATGAGGAGCGGAGTCCACTCCTCTTGAGAATAACCCACCTAGCATGGAAGATATAGGCAGCCCTAGTTGAAACATGAGCTGCTCGAGCATACAAAACAGAATTTCATTTGAAGGTTTGGAGTTTGGCACATACAAATTTACTTGGAACGGCAGGTAAATACCGCATATAGGAAGGTATGGTGGACTCATATGGAACAACTTTGGGGTTTAAGGAGTTTGGATGCACAAGCAGTATTCCCGCTTAGTACAGGTGAAGGCTAGCAAAAGACTGGGAAGCGACCAACTGAGAGAGCGACAACAGTCATAAACATGCATTAAAATTAATTTACACCGAGTACAAGCATGAGTAGGATATAATCTACCATGAACATAAATATCATGAAGGCTATGTTGATTTGTTTCAACTACATGCGTGAACATGTGCCAAGTCGAGTCACTCAATTCATTCAAAGGAGGATACCATCCCATCATACCACATCATAATCATTCTAATAGCATGTTGGCACGCAAGGTAAACCATTATAACTCATAGCTAATCAAGCATGGCACAAGCAACTATAATCTCTAAATGTCATTGCAAATATGTTTACTTCATAATAAGCTGAATCAGAAACGATGAACTCATCATATTTACAAAAACAAGAGAGGTCGAGTTCATACCAGCTTTTCTCATCTCAATAAGTCCATCATATATCGTCATTATTGCCTTTCACTTGCACGACCGAACGATGTGTATAATAATAATAGTGCACGTGCATTGGACTAAGCTGGAATCTGCAAGCATTCAACTCAAGAGAGAAGACAAGGTAATATGGGCTCTAAGTTAAATAAACAATCATGCATATGAGAGCCACTAAACATTTTCAATATGGTCTTCTCGACCCCCAAAGGAAAGAAAAGAAAATAAAACTATTTACACGGGAAAGCTCCCAACAAGTAAGAAGAAGAACTAGAAATCTTTTTGGGTTTTCATTTTAATTTCTACTACAAGCATGGAAATTAAACTAACTATTTTTTTGGTTTTTTCTTAAGGTTTATCAAACACACAAGAAGAAAGCAAGAAAGAAAATTAAACTAACACGGATAATACAATGAAAGAGTATGAGCACCGACGACTAGTGTGTGAACATGAATGTAAAGTCAGTGAGAAATACGTACTCCCCAAAGCTTAGGCTTTTGGCCTAAGTTGGTCTAGTACCAAGGACCGCCTGGCTGATATCCATAGTTGTAGCTGGGGTCGTACTGAGATGCAGCAGCAACCGCCTCGTGAGCTGCGGCATGTTGGCGAGCTCCCTCCGCTCTCCCCTCGTGTTCAGCTACTTCCTCCCTGGTAACAACATATCTTCCTTTTGCCTGATAATCAAAAAGAAGAGGAGCAGGAAGAGTAACATGGACGATGTTGCGTCTGTTATAGATTAGTCGATAATGGAGGAATTGTTCATTCCTCCTAAGAAAATGATGGTTAACCATAGCGTCATAATCCAAATAAGCAGGAGGTATCATCACATCCCCCTGTCGTGGGGCTATACCAAGATAATTAGCCACATGGGTTGCATAAATTCCTCCAAATAAATCTCCAGCTCTACCATTATTCTGCAACCTACGTGCAACTATTGCCCCCAAGTTATAACCTTTATGACCTAACACAGCACTCTTGAGGACACAAAGATCAGGGACACACATATGACATGCTTCATCTTTACCGTGAATGCATCTACCAATGAAGAGAGCAAAATAATGTATAGCAGGAAAATGAATGCTCCCTATGGTAGCTTGTGCTATGTCCCTGGATTCTCCCACAATAATACTAGCAAGGAAATCTCTAAATTCAGATTTGTGAGGATCATTAATATTACCCTATTGCGGGAGTTTGCAAGCAGTTGTAAAATCCTCTAAGTCCATGGTATAAGATGTATCATAAATATCAAATAGGACACTAGGAGAATTATGCATACAGTTATATTTAAACCTCCGCACAAAGGAATCAGTCAATTGATAGTATTGAGGACACTTATCTTGTAAGAAGTCCTCCAGCTCAGCATTACGCACATACGCATCAAATTCCTCCTTAAAGCCTGCTTCGACCATAAAATCATCGGATGGCCACTCACAAGCTCGTACATCCGCGTCCCTCGGTAATTCAACGTCTTGCTCACGTATAGCAATCCTGGGCCCTTTCTTTACCGAGGAACCACCTTGGTACATTCTCCTAGTCATAATTCTTTTTCTGAAAAATTTCTGAAATTTTAGTAACTTCAAAATAAAAGTGAATAAAACTAAACAAGATTGATAGCAACTACTCCTACAAGTGCCTAGAGCCTATATCATGCATTGGAATTGCTTGGGACCTCATAAATTTAACATGCAAGCTCAAGAACATGGTCACCTATGCAGCAAAAATTTACAATGAATAAAGCACTATAACAAAAACTAATTGGACCAATGGAGGAGTCACATACCAAGCAACAATCTCCCAAAGCAGTTTTGTGAATGGAGGTTTGAGCAAGGAGATCGAAAATCGCAGCAAAATGAGATAGAACTCGTGCTTGAGCTGGATGGGGATTTTTTTGGGTAGAAGATGGAGTGTGTGGGTGCTGGCATAAGTGGAGGGAGCCACCAGGGGCCCACGAGACAGGGGGGCGCGCCCTCCACTCTCGTGGTCTGGTGCTTGCCCCTCCTGCAGTGATTTCAGTGCCTAAAATCCTCAAATATTCCATAAAAAAATACTAAATTTGCAGGGCATTTGGAGCACTTTTATTTTCAAGATATTTTTTTAATGCACGGATAATTCAAAAAACAGACAGATAATACTATTCTTGCTTTATTTATTCTAAATAACAGAAAGTAAAAAGAGGGTACAGAAGGTTGTGCCTTCTAGTTTCATCCATCTCATGATCATCAAAATGAATCCACTAACAAGGTTTATCAAGTCTTGTTAACAAACTCATTCCAAATAACACGGAGCCGGAGAAATTTTGAATAACACTAAGTTACCTCAACGGGGATATGCCCATCCCCAACAATAAGAATATCATACTTTTTCTTGACAGTAGGGAGAGGAAATTCAAAACCTCCAATGATGATAGTTGGAACTTTCCCAATAGAGTTGATGTTATGAACTTGAGATTGTTTCCTCGGAAAGTGTACCATATGCTCATTACCATTAACATGAAAAGTGACATCACCTTTGTTGCAATCAATAACAGCCCCTGCATTATTCAAAAAGGGTCTACCAAGGATAATTGACATACTATCGTCCTCGGGAATATCAAGAATGACAAAGTCCGTTAAGATAGTGACATTTGCAACCACAACAGGCACATCCTCACAAATACCGATAGGTATAGCAGTTGATTTATCAGCCATTTGCAAAGATATTTCAGTAGGTGTCAACTTATTCAATTCAAGTCTACGATATAAAGTGAGAGGCATAACACTAACACCGGCTCCAAGATCACATAAAGCAGTTCTAACATAATTTCTTTTAATGGAGCATGGTATAGTTGGTACACCCGGATCTTCAAGTTTCTTTGGTATTCCACCCTTAAAAGTGTAATTAGCAAGCATGGTGGAAATTTCAGCTTCCGGTATCTTTCTTTTGTTTGTAATGATATCCTTCATATACTTAGCATAAGGATTAACTTTGAGCATATCAGTTAAGCACATACGTAAGAAGATAGGTCTAATCATTTCAGCAAAGCGCTCAAAATCCTCATCATCCTTTGTCTTGGATGGTTTAGGAGGAAAGGGCATGGGTTTCTGAACCCATGGTTCTCATTCTCTACCGTGCTTCCTAGCACCAAAATCTCTCTTATCATAACGTTGATTCTTTGATTGTGGGTTATCAAGATCAACAGCAGGTTCAATCTCTACATCATTGTTTTTGCTAGGTTGAGCATCAACATGAACATTATCATTGACATTATCACTAGGTTCATGTTCATCACCTGATTGTGTTTCAGTATCATAAATAGAAATATCATTGGGATTCTCAGGTGTGTCTACAGTAGGTTCACTAGAAGCATGCAAAGTCCTATTGTTTTTCTTTTTCTTCTTTTTAGAAGAACTAGGTGCCTCTAAATTATTTCTCTGAGAATCTTGCTCGATTCTCTTATGGTAGCCTTTAGGATACAGAGGTTCCTGAGTCATTCTACCAGTTCTAGTAGCCACTCTAACAGCAAAGTCATTTTTATTATTTAATTCATCAAGTAAATCATTTTGAGTTTTAAGTACTTGCTCAGCTTGAGTAGCAACCATAGAAGTATATTTGCTAATGAGTTTGAGTTCACCTTTAACTCTAGCCATATTATTGCTCACGTGTCCTATCTCGAAAGCATTATTCTTTAACTCTCTACCAACATAAGCATTAAAAATTTCTTGTCTAGACATAAAGTCATCAAATTCATCTAAGCATGGGCTACTTAGTAGAGGGGATTTCAACTTTATCATATTTATAGAGAGAATTTACCTTTACTACCTGTGTCGGGTTATCAAGACAATGTGGTTCTTCGACAAGCGGTATATTAAGACCATGTATTTCTTCAATAGGTGGTAAATTCTTAACATCTTCAGCTTTAATACCTTTTTCTTTCATTGATTTCTTTGCCTCTTGCATATCTGCAGGACTGAGAAATAAAACACCTCTCTTCTTCGGAGTGGGTTTAGGAATAGGCTCAGGAGTTGGCTTAATTGGTTCAAGAATTGTCTCAGGAAGAGTCCAATTATTTTCATTAGTCAACATATTATTCAATAGTAATTCAGCTTCGTCGACTGTTCTTTCCCTGAAAACACAACCAGCACAACTATCCAAGTAATCCTTGGAAGCATCGGTTCGTCCATTATAAAAGATATCAAGTATTTCATTTTTCTTAAGAGGATGATCAGGCAAAGCATTAAGTAATCGGAGAAGCCTCCCCCAAGCTTGTGGGAGACAATCTTCTTTGATTTGCACAAAATTGTATATTTCCCACAAGGCAGCTTGTTTCTTATGAGCAGGAAAATATGTAGCAGAGAAGTAATAAATCATATCCTGGGGACTACGCACACAACCAGGAGCAAGAGAATTATACCAAGTCTTAGCATCACCCTTTAACCAGAACGGAAATATCTTAAGGATATAATAATAGTGAGATTTATCATCATGAGTAAACAGGGTAGCTATATCATTCAACTTGGTAAGATGTGCCACAACAGTTTCAAATTCAAGGCCATAAAAAGGATCAGATTCAACTAAAGTAATAATTTCAAGATCAACAGAGAATTCATAATCCTTATCAGTAACACAGATAGGTGAAGTAGCAAAAGCAGGGTCAGGTTTCATTCTAGCATTAAGAGACTGTTGCTTCCATTTAGCTAATAATTTTTAAGATCATATCTATCATTGCAAGCAAAGATAGCTCTAGCAGCTTCTTCATTCATAACATAACCCTCAGGAACAACAGGCAATTCATAATCATTGTAAGAATTTTCATCATCACTATCATCAATAATAGCATCTTCAATCTTTTCATTCTCTCTAGCCCTAGCAAGTTGTTCATCAAGAAATTCACCTAATGGCAAAGTAGTATCACGCACAGAAGTAGTTTCATCATAAGTATCATGCATAGCAGAAGTGGCATCATCGATAACATGCGACATATCAGAATTCATTGCAGTAGCAGGTTTAGGTGTCGCAAGCTTACTCAAAATAGAAGGAGAATCTAGTGCAGAGCTAGATGGCAGTTCCTTACCTCCCCTCGTAGTTGAGGGAAAAATCATAGTTTTGTCGTCTTTCAAGTTCTTCATAGTGATCAACAGATATAAATCCCAAGTGACTCAGAGAATAGAGCTATGCTCCCCGGCAACGGCGCCAGAAATTAGTCTTGATAACCCACAACTGTAGGGGCTCACAACAGCTTTCGACGGTAAAGTATTCAACCCAAATTTATTGATTCGACACAAGGGGAGCCAAAGAATATTCTTGAGTATTAGCAGTTGAGTTGTCAATTCAACCACACCTGGATAACTTAGTATCTGCAGCAAAGTATTTAGTAGCAAAGTAGTATGATAATAAAGGTAACGGTAGCAAAAGTAATATTTTTTGGTTTTGTAGTGATTGTAACAATAGCAACGGAAAAGTAAATAAGCGAAGAACAATATGTGAAAAGCTCGTAGGCAATGGATCGGTGATGGATAATTATGCTGGATGTGATTCCTCATGTAATAGCTATAACATAGGGTGACACAGAACTACCTCCAATTCATCAATGTAATGTAGGCATGTATTCCGTAAATAGTCATATGTGCTTATGGAAAAGAACTTGCATGACATCTTTTGTCCTACCCTCCCATGGCAGCGGGGTCCTAGTGGAAACTAAGGGATATTAAGGCCTCCTTTTGATAGAGAACCGGAACAAAGCATTAGCACGTAGTGAATACATGAACTCCTGAAACTATGGTCATCACCGAGAAGTATCCCGATTATTGTCACTTCGGGGTTGTCGGATCATAACACATAATAGGTGACTATAGACTTGCAAGATAGGATCAAGAACACACATATATTCATGAAAACATAATAGGTTCAGATCTGAAATCATGGCACTCGGGCCCTAGTGACAAGCATTAAGCATAGCAAAGTCATGGCAACATCAATCTCAGAACATAGTGGATACTAGGGATCAAACCCTAACAAAACTAACTTGATTACATGGTAAATCTCATCCAACCCATCACCGTCCAGCAAGCCTACGATGGAATTACTCACGCATGGCGGTGAGCATCATGAAATTGGTGATGGAGGATGGTTGATGATGACGATGGCGACGAATCCCCCTCTGTGGAACCCCAAACGGACTCCAGATCAGCCCTCCCGAGAGAGATTAGGGCTTGGCGGCGGCTCCATATCGTACAACACGATGAAACTTTCTCTCTGATTTGTTTCTCCGCGAGACGGAATATATGAAGTTGGAGTTGAGGTCGGCGGAGCCTCAGGGGGCCCACGAGACAGGGGGTGCGCCTAGGGGGGAGGGTGCGCCCCCCACCCTCGTGTACAGGGTGTGGGCCCCCTGGTCTTGATTCTTTCGCCAGTATTTTTTATATTTTCCAAAAAGTGCCTCCATGGATTTTCAGGACATTCCGAGAACTTTTGTTTTCTACGCATGAAACAACATCATGGCAATTCTGCTGAAAACAGCGTCAGTCCGGGTTACTTTCATTCAAATCATGCAAGTTAGAGTCCAAAACAAGGGCAAAAGTGTTTGGAAAATTAGATATGTTGGAGACGTATCAGCAGCGCTTCTACTGCCTGCTCCAGCTGGGCGGACTCGGCATTCCGGACCTTCACCCAGGGGATCATGCTTCGTGTACGTTGTCTATGACTGCAGCGTAGGGACCCCACTAGGCCTTGGGCGCATCTTCATCTGCCTAGAGACCCAGACACATCCTCCATCTTTCGGGCATCCATGTCTTGGGCTGTCGGTGATGGCCGGACTTGCCGATTCTGGACAGATTCTTGGATCGATGGCCAGACCATCTCTGATATCTCCCCATCTCTTCTTCCCATCGTGCCTCATCGACGGCGCAAGCGCACGGTGGCGAAGGGGCTCCACGACCATAGTTGGGTTGCCGACCTTGATGGCGCCCTAATGTCAGGTGCGATGCTCGAGTACGTGCAGATCTGGAGGCAACTCCGACATCTCACCCTATCTAGCTCCCTCGATGGCCTCATATGGCGTTGGACCGCGGACGCCAAGTATTCCGCCAAGTCATGCTACCGGGCTTATGCACTGGTTCTACAACAACCCCCTTCTGGTGCCTGACGTGGAGATGTTGGGCACCTCTTCGTGTCAAGATGTTCACATCGCTGACCTCGATCGCTGCTGGACCGCTGCTAGACTGGCCCGACACAAACTACCGCACAACGACCGCTACTCCCTCTGCGACCAGGCGGAGGAGACCATGAAACATATCATCATCGGTTGCCCCTTCTCTAGGTAGATATGGCACGACCTGCTAGCCTGGTGCACGCTACCATCCCCGCTCCTTCTAGCACTGAGGAGTTCCTCACATCGTCAGCGATCACGAGTTCCCCCACTGGCCAACGCAAGGGTCTGGCCACGCTGGCGATCCTAAGAGCATCTCTAACAGACCCCTTAAAACGCACGAAACTGTAAAATAACCGCCAGTTTATAGTTTTAGACGGAAAAAATGACCCGAATAGAACATGTAAACAACTCTGACCTATAAAAAAATTAAGGAGCGCGGAAAACATCCTCGCCAAACCCGTGAAAATAAAGATTTCGGAGGGAACCCGAGGGTGGCCTGTATACGTGAAAGACCATTGGCGGGAATCCAACTGCCATCGAAACCTTCATGGCGTGCTCCCGTCCGCCCATCCCCAGCCATTGGCCGTCCGCCGCGGCTGCAGCGCCCGCCCGTGGCTCTCCCGATGGAGGAGCTAGCTAGCTAGCTCAATTGATTCGAACGGAGCTAGCTGGCCAGCTCAATCGATTCGCTGGAGCTAGCTAGCTAGCTAAGGCGAATCGAGGAGTCCGGCAGGCGCCGGCGCGGCCCTGGTCTCCGCCCACGCACACGGCCGCCCATCGTCTTCCTCGTCCGCCTATCTGCTAGCGGCCGCCCTGGCCTACGGTATATGACAATTTCAAATTGGTGTGAGGAAGAGGACGGCCAGAAAAAAGTGGCTAACTGTGTGCATGTTCGATATATTCAGAGAATGTTCTTTTTTATGGATTAATTATACAGGATCTGCTCAATCGTGGCTAAAATCGGCCATTAAAACACGTTTTTCTCGACCCTTATAACGACTTTAAGGGTCCACGATATAAAGGGTCTGCTAGAGATGCTCTAACGGCCTGGTCCATCTAGAAACAACGTAACTGATGTGTTTTCGACGGCGAGACCTCCTGCATCTTGCGGCTCTTCGCGTCTATCCAGGATGAGGCCCGTTCCTGGGCAAGGGCAGGTGCGTACGGACAAGGGTTGTTTGGTTCCTAGCCACACCTTGCCGCACTTTGCCAGACCTAACATTAGGCAAGTTTGACCAAGTTAGGTAGGGGTTTGGTTCTAGCCACACCTAAGGCAAGCATTTTTTTTATAAGCAGTGAACCCCCACATGTCATAGACACAAAAAATGTGACAAGATTACCTTAGGCAAGCCAAAGTGTGGCTAACAATTTGAGCAACTCAACTAAGGCAAGTGTGACAAGTGTGGCAAAAATCATGTGGCAATATATGGCAATGATAGTCACAATCCAAACAGCCCCTAAACTTGTTGCGTGCATAGGGTCATAATCTTGTACTCGGGCTGAGCAGCCCGTCACCAATGCTCTGCAGCTTGCAGTCTTGCCTTTTGTGTACAAGACATTAAGTTTGCATCCCCTCCCTCTGTTCTGTTGTATGAACCCTTTCTATCTGTTGAGAAATAAAAACATGTGATCAATTGTATGGGAGAGATGCTTCCCAGGAGGTGTCTGTTGGGGAAGAGGTGTCTCCCCAACACATCCCTTCACCATTTATATAAGTGGGTCTCCCACATTGCAGTGGAACTAGTGGATCATTTGGACTCTTCATATGTCTCTTTTACTTTCACTCTATTATACGTTATCAGCACATAGCCTCTACCGAGAGATCAATCAGACCAATAGCCTCTACATAGAGATAAATCTGTCCAAGACGACGACGATTACGCATCGCCATGGCTCTCTCGAACGAACACTGCAAGTCGCCGAAGAGCAATTCCATCCGGCATGAGATGCTAGTTTGACGGTGCATGCAGTGCGATCCATGGGGAGTCTGGCGACTCATTTGGCAACTGTCTGGTTTCACGCAAGAAATGGGATTATTAGATAGATTGCTTAATCATTAATCTATCAATTTATTTGCTCATGTTACGCATCCAAGAAACATATGAGGATGCTTGGGCATGCCTGCGGCCGCTCAAGAAACCAATGAGGAGAAAGCCAACTAGATTGTCTTTTGTGATTAACATTATATGATCTAATACTGATTGTGCTTCTCAGACACGACGAGCAACGGCATCAAATTGTCGAAGATGGAGCCATCCCACGATTTGATCGCCTGCATCAAGCGGCGCTCATCCTGGCATGGACGCCTACCGGCCTACGGCACAACGGCGGACGAACCAGTGCTCCAGCACCCGGGCCGACGAAGCGGTCTCCCATCCAAAACGCCGCGTACGGCGATGGCTAACGGTGGCCATCTCGCGTGGTGACGCGCTCTGTAGAGAAGCGAACGCGCCGAGGGCACTCGAGCCTGCGACCACCTGGCAGCGGCCTGCGGCGTCCTCCGCGGCTAGTGACTCCGAGCGGCCGCGGCCCTTGGGCGGCGTTCACTTTGTGCCGACACCCGCGGTGGTGACTCCGTGTCTCCCAATGTGGCCTGTAGCCTCGGCCTCGACGCCCGGCTTCCACTGCCGCTAGTGGTGGTGGCAGCCAACGGCCTGCGCGACGCTGCCCGGCCCTCGATGCAGTGGCACGGCCAAGAATGGTGGCTCAAGGGAAGGCCTACGGCCGGAGCCATGTCCGGCGGCTCCCTACAGCGGCGCGGCCTCGTCCCCAATAGGCAGGCGGCCAGGCGACGGAGCGCGGAAGCGGGCAGCCATCCCGCGCGCCGATGCACAATCATCAAGGCTTGGTGGCACGGCGCCCTAGGCCAGCGACGGTGGTCGACGAGGGCCTTCCCCAGGCGTCGCGGCCTCCTAAAGGCCGGCGATACGGCGAGCCTGTCCTGACCGCCGGCGGCGATTACCAAAATCCCCTCGTGGGATGGAACCGACGGGAGAAGGATGGAATCCTATCATTTGGTGATTTTGCAAATCAGCCAAAGGATTCTTTGGTAATCCCGAAAAGTCCTTGTTATTTCTGGTTAGCCCTCAGGCTTACAGAAACTTACAATAGAGCCATATGATGCTTGTTGGACATCGCAGTTTAGCCATGGGCTGGCTGTTTTCGGCACTTTAACCATAAGGTTATTGTTATTTGTGTTTTATGCCACAGGCTTCAGAGCAAATATACATGATAGACCACCGGGTCTTGCTGAATTGCATAATAATTCATTATGCAATGTAAAATGACCGTTTGAGGCCTTAAGTCCTCATATATGTTGCACAAGTATGTCTATACTTCTGCATTTATTTGTATTACATGAGTAATACTATTGCAAAGCAATATGTTGATTCCATTATTCACATAGAATATGGAATTTGCTTGCAAGTTTGGAAACATGAGGTAGTGAAGTGTATGACACTGCCTGACTATGTCAAATTCACATTTGTCACAAGGAATCGACAAATGGTACCTACTGCTTAATTGCAGGTTATCCAATGTTCTTGTGAGGTCTATATTATGTCATTCCGACATAATGACTACCTTCAATTTTCCACACAATTTATGGACTGCATTATGGCAACGAATTAATTTCGTCCACAACTGCGAGGTCTACACCGCACGATGTGGTGATTACCTTCAATGTGTTTTTAATTAACATAGGGTTGTGAGATGCTCCATAAGAGTGAGGTCTACACTACTTAGTAGTGAATACCTCCATTTGTTGAAAGCAAAAATGAAGGCACAAAACTTATGACATAGCCATTATGAGGCCTACACTGTTGATGCCTACCTTCATGATGTTCTTCCAAATACTTGTCAATTTCATAGCATTTGTCATTGGTTGTGACTATACTATCGCATACTCCATCAGGAAAGGAATCCAAGGCATTAGTGGCGCCTACGCTACATATTGTGCTATGAAGATAATTATGCAAAACACTTGCATATTTGGTGATTACCTTTAATGCATACACAACTTATGAGGTTCCATCATAGCTATGAATTAAGTTTCATGCACAACTGAGAGGTTCACACCATTTTATGGTGATTACCTTCAACGTGTTTTTAATTAACATAAGGTTTTGCAGGCTATGATAAATGGGAATTGTTCATAAGAGTGAGGCACCACTAGGTGGTCGACTACCTCTATGTGTTTTAAGAAAATTAAAGATGTGTCCCTTTTGAGGTGACTACCTTTACTTGGAACATCCACACCACACTGTGGTGTTCTTCTGGAAGGCTTACCCTATGGGTCACTAAGAATGACCATCACCATGATTATGCTTAGCCATGGCATTTTCATCCTACTTAATTTACTGAAGGTAAATTAATGCATTAGAATTTCATGCAACATATGGCTGACCTTTATGGAAAGGAGATGCGATGAGATGACATTTGGTGGGGGTAACTATTTAAGATGGGTCATGGACATTAAAGATTTTGTCGACCTGTAGCCTTGTTTCCATAGAAACTCCACCTGCAGAAAATGTCAAGGCTATTTATAAATAGCTAAGAATATGCATATTTGCATTTATGTACAATCGCAATGGCTCGGTTCTCAAACTGAGTATGTAATGGACGATGAATATCCATTTTCCCTTAGAGCCTTCATTGAGGTGAGATATATTGTCATAAGCATCACACAAATGAGTATTCATTTGTATCTAGGATTTCAAGTCCGTTGATGCTTATAATTCTGTTGTCTATAATTCAACACTAAGTTGAGATTATGTGATGAGGCAATCTCAGATCTTGATCTGATTGTATTTCCTTACTGCACTTTACATTCTCCTATGATGGTAAAAGAAATACCATATTTATTTCAGGTTAAAAATATGATGAAACTTCTTGTGAAGAATCATCGGGTACACCCAATGGATGCTATACCATTACCTGAAATATGTGCTAGTGCTTATAGTACTAAGCAATTTTGTGGTTAGAGAACCATGAGGATTTGAACGTAAAGTGAAAGAAAATAAAGACAAGCAGAATCTAGTGTATATCTCGCAAAAAAAAGAATGGATCATTTAAGATAAATGACCATAAGGACAACTATCTGTTGGAAATATGCCCTAGAGGCAATAATAAAAGTGTTATTATTATATTTCTTTGTTCATGATAATAGTCTTTTATTCATGCTATAACTGTATTATCCGGAAATCGTAATACACGTGTGAATACATAGACCACAATATGTCCCTAGTGAGCCTCTAGTTGACTAGCTCGTTGTGATCAACAGATAGTCATGGTTTCCTGGCTATGGACATTGGATGTCGTTGATAACGGGATCACATCATTAGGAGAATGATGTGATGGACAAGACCCAATCCTAAGCATAGCACAAAGGTCGGTTAGTTCGTTTGCTAGAGCTTTTCCAATGTCAAGTATCTCTTCCTTAGACCATGAGATCGTGTAACTCCCGGATACCGTAGGAGTGCTTTGGGTGTACCAAACGTCACAACGTAACTGGGTGACTATAAAGGTGCATTACAGGTATCTCCGACAGTGTCTGTTGGGTTGACACGGATCGAGACTGGGATTTGTCACTCCGTATGACGGAGAGGTATCTCGGGGCCCACTCGGTAATGCATCATCACAATGAGCTCAAAGTGACCAAGTGTTTGATCACGGGATCATGCATTGCGGTACGAGTAAAGTGACTTGCTGGTAACGAGACTGAACGAGGTATTGGGATACCGACGATCGAGTCTCGGGCATGTAACGTACCGATTGACAAAGGGAATTGCATACGGGGTTTGATCGAATCCTCGACATCGTGGTTCATCCGATGACAACATCGAGGAGCATGTGGGAGCCAACATGGGTATCCAGATCCCGCTGTTGGTTATTGACCTGAGGTCGTCTCGGTCATGTCTGCATGTCTCCCGAACCCGTAGGATCTACACACTTAAGGTTTGATGACGCTAGGGTTATCAGGAAGACAAGTATGTGATTACCGAATGTTGTTCGGAGTCCTGGATGAGATCCCGGACGTCACGAGGAGTTCCGGAATGGTCCGGAGGTAAAGATTTATATAAGGAAAGTGGTTAAACGGACACCGGAAAGTTTCGGTGGCATACCGGTATTGTACCGGGGCCACCGGAAGGGTTCCAGGGGTCCACCGGGTGGGGCCACCCCTCCCGGGGGGCCACATGGGCTGTGTGGAAGAGGGAGCCAGCCCCTAGTGGGCTGGGCGCGCCTCCCCACCTAGGCCCATGCGGCTAGGGCAAGGGGAGGGGAAACCCTAAGGCTTTGTTCGGTTACACCTCCTCACAGGGGGATTGGGGTGGATTGGAGGAGGTTTTGACTTGTAGAGGATGTAATCCCTGCCAATCCCTGTCAAACCCCTTCATTTTCCCTGTCAACCGAACAGGCCCTAAAGGGGGCGCCCCCCTAGCTTGGGGGGCAAGCCACCCCTTTCCCTCTCCCTTTGGCCTCCGCCCCCCCCCCCCTAGGGTTTCCCCTAGAGGGCCGGCCTCCTTGCCCGTCTCCTCCTATATATAGAGGGGTGAGGGGAGGGCTGCTGAACACAAGCCAAGGCGCAGCCCCTCCCCTCCCTAACACCTCTCCTCCTCCGTACGTGCTTGGCGAAGCCCTGTCGGAGCACTTCTGCACCAACTACACCACGCCGTCGTGCTGCCGTTGGAGCCGCCTTCCTCATTGCTGGATCAAGACGGAGGAGACGTCGTCCGTCCCGTACGTGTGTTGAACGCGGAGGTGCTGTCCGTTCAGCACTTGGTCATCGGTGATCCGAATCACGACGAGTACGACTCCATCATCACCATCCCCTTGAATGCTTCCGCACTCGATCTACAAGTGGTATGTAGATGCAAACTCACTCCCTTGACTCGTTGCTTAGATGAACTCATAGATGGATCTTGGTGAAACCGTAGGAAAAAATTTAATTTTCTGCAACGTTCCCCAACAGTGGCATCATGAGCTAGGTCTATGTGTAGTTCTCTTTGCACGAGTAGAACACAATTTTGTTGTGGGCGTAGATCTTGTGAACTTGCTTGCCGCTACTAGTCTTATCTTGCTTCAGCGGTATTGTGGGATGAAGCGGCCCGGACCAACCTTACACGTACGCTTATGTGAGACCGGTTCCACCGACTAACATGCACTAGTTGCATAAGGTGGCTGGAGGGTGTCTATCTCTCCCACTTTAGTTGAAGTGGATTCGATGAAAAGGGTCCTTATGAAGGGTAAATAGAAGTTGACAAGATCACGTTGTGGTTATTCGTAGGTAAGAAAACGTTCTTGCTAGAACCCAATTGCAGCCACATAAAAGATGTAACAACAATTAGAGGACGTCTAACTTGTTTTTGCAGCAATTGTCATGTGATGTGATATGGCCAGAAGTTGTGATGAATGATGAATGATATATTGTGATGTATGAGATCATGTTCTTGTAATAGGAATCACGACTTGCATGTCGATGAGTATGACAACCGGCAGGAGCCATAGGAGTTGTCTTTATTTTTGTATGACCTGCGTGTCATCGAAGAACGCCATGTAAACTACTTTACTTTATTGCTAAACGCGTTAGTCATAGAAGTAGAAGTAGTCGTTGGCGTGACAACTTCATGAAGACACGATGATGGAGATCATGATGATGGAGATCATGGTGTCATGCCGGTGACAAGATGATCATGGAGCCCCGAAGATGAAGATCAAAGGAGCTATATGATATTGGCCATATCATGTCACTACTTTATATAATTGCATGTGATGTTTATTATGTTTTATGCATCTTGTTTACTTAGAACGACGGTAGTAAATAAGATGATCCCTTACAACAATTTCAAGAAGTGTTCTCCCCTAACTGTGCACCGTTGCTAAAGTTCGTCGTTTCGAAGCACCACGTGATGATCGGGTGTGATAGATCCTTACGTTCACATACAACGGGTGTAAGACAGCTTTACACATGCAAAACACTTAGGGTTAACTTGACGAGCCTAGCATGTACAGACATGGCCTCGGAACACGGAGACCGAAAGGTCGAACACGAGTCGTATGGAAGATACGATCAACATGAGAATGTTCACCGACGATGACTAGTCCGTCTCACGTGATGATCGGACACGGCCTAGTCGACTCGGATCGTGTAACACTTAGATGACTAGAGGGATGTCAAATCTGAGTGGGAGTTCATTCAATAATTTGATTAGATGAACTCAATTATCATGAACTTAGTCTAAAACCTTTTGCAAATATGTCTTGTAGATCAAATGGCCAACGCTCATGTCAACTTGAACTTCAACGCGTTCCTAGAGAAAACCAAGCTGAAAGATGATGGCAGCAACTATACGGACTGGCTCCGGAACCTGAGGATCATCCTCATAGCTGCCAGGAAACAATATGTCCTAGAAGGACCGCTAGGTGACGCTCCCGTCCTAGAGAACCAAGACATTATGAATGCTTGGCAGTCTCGTGCTGATGATTACTCCCTCGTTCAGTGCGGCATGCTTTACAGCTTAGAACCGGGGCTCCAAAAGCGTTTTGAGCATCACGGAGCATATGAGATGTTCGAAGAGCTGAAACTAGTTTTCCAAGCTCACGCACGGGTCGAGAGATATGACATCTCCAACAAGTTCTATAGTTGTAAGATGGAGGAAAATAGTTCTGTCAGTGAGCACATACTCAAGATGTCTGGGTTGCACAACCGTATGACCCAGCTGAATATTAACCTCCCTGATGAGGCAGTCATTGATAGAATCCTTCAGTCGCTCCCACCAAGCTACAAGAGCTTTGTGATGAACTACAATATGCAGGGGATGGTAAAGACCATTCCTGAAGTATTTTCTATGCTGAAGTCAGCTGAGGTTGAAATCAAGAAAGAACATCAAGTGTTGATGGTCAATAAGACCACTAAGTTCAAGAAGGGCAAGGGTAAGAAGAACTTCAAGAAGGACGACAAGGAGGTTGCCGCGCCCGGTAAGCCAGTTGCCGGGAAGAAGCCAAAGAATGGACCCAAGCCTGAGACTGAGTGCTTTTATTGCAAGGGGAAGGGTCACTGGAAGCGGAACTGCCCCAAATACTTAGCGGATAAGAAGGCCGGCAACACTAAAGGTATATTCTATATACATGTAATTGATGTGTACCTTACCAGTACTCGCAGTAACTCCTGGGTATTTGATACCGGTGCCGTTGCTCATATTTGTAACTCATAGCAGGAGCTGCGGAATAAGCAGAGACTGGCGAAGGACGAGGTGACGATGCGCGTCGGGAATGGTTCCAGAGTCGATGTGATCGCCGTCGGCACGCTACCTCTACATTTACCTACGGGATTAGTTTTGAACCTTAATAATTGTTATTTGGTGCCAAGTTTGAGCATGAACATTGTATCTGGATCTCGTTTGATACGAGATGGCTACTCATTTAAATTCGAGAATAATGGTTGTTCTATTTATATGAGAGATATGTTTTATGGTCATGCCCCTATGGTCAGTGGTTTATTCATAATGAATCTCGAGCGTAATGTTACACATATTCATAGTGTGAATACCAAAAGATATAAAGTTGATAACGATAGTCCCACATACTTGTGGCACTGCCGCCTTGGTCACATTGGTGTCAAGCGCATGAAGAAACTCCATGCTGATGGACTTTTGGAGTCTCTCGATTATGAATCGTTTGACACATGCGAACCATGCCTCATGGGCAAGATGACCAAGACTCCGTTCTTTGGAACAACGGAGCGAGCAACCAACTTGTTGGAAATCATACATACCGATGTGTGCGGTCCAATGAGCGTTGAGGCTCGCGGAGGATATCGTTATGTTCTCACTCTCACTGATGACTTGAGTAGATATGGGTATGTCTACTTAATGAAACACAAGTCTGAGACCTTTGAAAAGTTCAAGGAATTTCAGAATGAGGTAGAGAATCAACGTGACCGAAAGATAAAATTCCTACGATCAGATCGTGGAGGAGAATACTTAAGTCACGAATTTGGTACACACTTAAGGAAATGTGGAATCGTTTCACAGCTAACGCCGCCTGGAACACCTCAGCGTAACGGTGTGTCCGAACGTCGTAATCGCACTCTATTAGATATGGTGCGATCTATGATGTCTCTTACCGATTTACCACTATCATTTTGGGGATACGCTCTAGAGACAGCTACATTCACTTTAAATAGGGCACCGTCTAAATCCATTGAGACGACACCGTATGAATTGTGGTTTGGGAAGAAACCTAAGCTGTCGTTTTTAAAAGTTTGGGGATGCGATGCTTATGTCAAGAAACTTCAACCTGAAAAGCTCGAACCCAAGTCGGAAAAATGCGTCTTCATAGGATACCCTAAAGAAACCATTGGGTATACCTTCTACTTAAGATCCGAGGGCAAGATCTTTGTTGCCAAAAACGGATCCTTTCTGGAAAAAGAGTTTCTCTCGAAAGAAGTAAGTGGGAGGAAAGTAGAACTCGATGAAGTACTACCTCTTGAACGGGAAAGTAGTGCAGCTCAAGAAAATGTTCCTGTGATGCCTACACCAACTGAAGAGGAAAATAATGATGATGATCAAGGTACTTCGGATCAAGTTGCTACTGAACTTCGTAGGTCCACAAGGACACGTTCCGCACCAGAGTGGTACGGCAACCCTGTCCTGGAAATCATGTTGTTAGACAACGGTGAACCTTCGAACTATGAAGAAGCGATGGCGGGCCCAGATTCCAACAAATGGCTAGAAGCCATGAAATCCGAGATAGAATCCATGTTTGAAAACAAAGTATGGACTTTGACTGACTTGCCCGATGATCGGCGAGCGATAGAAAACAAATGGATCTTTAAGAAGAAGACGAACGCGGATGGTAATGTCACCATCTATAAAGCTCGACTTGACGCTAAGGGTCATCGGCAAGTTCAAGGGATTGACTACGATGAGACTTTCTCTCCCGTAGAGAAGCTTAAGTACGTCCGAATCATGTTAGCAATTGCCGCATACTATGATTATGAGATATGGCAGATGGACGTCAAAACGGCATTCCTTAACGGTTATCTTAAGGAAGAACTGTATATGATGCAGCCAGAAGGTTTTATCGATCCTAAGAACGCTAACAAAGTATGCAAGCTCCAGCGATCCATTTATGGGCTGGTGCAAGCATCTCGGAGTTGGAATATTCGCTTTGATGAGATGATCAAAGCGTTTGGGTTTATGCAGACTTATGGAGAAGCCTGCGTTTACAAGAAAGTGAGTGGGAGCTCTATAGCATTTCTCATATTATATGTAGATGACATACTCTTGATGGGAAATGATATGGAACTTTTGGACAGCATTAAGGCCTACTTGAAGAAGTGTTTTTCAATGAAGGACCTTGGAGAAGCTGCTTACATATTAGGCATCAAGATCTATAGAAATAGATCGAGACGCCTCATAGGTCTTTCACAAAGCACATGCCTTGATAAAATTTTGAAGAAGTTCAAAATGGATCAGTCCAAGAAGGGGCTCTTGCCTGTATTGCAAGGTGTGAGATTGAGCTCAGCTCAATGCCCGACCACGGCAAAAGATATAGAAGAGATGAGTGTCATCCCCTATGCTTCAGCCATAGGATCTATTATGTATGCCATGCTGTGTACCAGACCTGATGTAAACCTTGTTGGGGAACGTAGTAATTTCAAAAAAATTCCTACGCACACGCAAGATCATGGTGATGATATAGCAACGAGGGGAGAGTGTTGTCTACGTACCCTCGTAGACCGAAGCGGAAGCGTTGACGCAGCGTAGAGGAAGTAGTCGTACGTCCTCCCGGTTCGACCGATCCAAGCACCGTTACTCCGGCACCTCTGATTTCTTGACACGCGTACAGCTCGATGACGCACCCTCGATCTCCGATCCAGCAGAGGCATCGAGGGGGAGTTCCGTCAGCACGACGGCGTGGTGACGATCTTGATGTTTTCCTGTCGCAGGGCTTCGCCTAAGCACTGCTACAATATGACCGAGGTGTAATATCGTGGAGGGGGGCACCGCACACGGCTAAGGAACGATCAATGATCAACTTGTGTGTTCTAGGGTGCCCCCCTACCCCCGTATATAAAGGAGGGAGGGAGGAGGTGGCCGGCCCTAGGGGTGGCGCGCCATGAGGAGGGGGAAACCTACTCCAAGTAGGTTTCCCTCTCTTTTCCTTATCTTATTTGGATGGGGAAGGAAAGAGTACTAGTATTAGGAAGTAGTACTGGTAGTAGTAATAGGAAGAGGGGGAAGGAGAAAGGAAAGGGGGGACCGGCCCCCTTCCCCAATTCGGATTGGGCTGGGGGGCGCGCCCCCTCCCTTGTTCCTTCTCCCTTCTTCCTACATGGGCCCAATAAGGCCCATATACCTCCCGGGGGGTTTCGGTAACCTCCCGGGGCTCCAAACTTCTCCGGAACCTTTCCGGTGTCCAAATATATCCGTTCAATATATCAATCTTTATGTCTTGACCATTTCGAGACTCCTCGTCATGTCCGTAATCATATTCGGGACTCCGAACAACCTTCGGTACATCAAAATACATAAACTCATAATATAACTGTCATCGAAACCTTAAGCGTGCGGACCCTACGGTTCGAGAACAATGTAGACATGACCGAGACACGTCTCCGGTCAATAACCAATAGCGGGACCTGGATGCCCATATTGGCTCCTACATATTCTACGAAGATCTTTATCGGTCAGACCGCATAACAACATACGTTGTTCCCTTTGTCATCGGTATGTTACTTGCCCGAGATTCGATCGTCGGTATCCAATACCTAGTTCAATCTCGTTACCGGCAAGTCTCTTTACTCGTTCCGTAATACATCATATCGCAACTAACTCATTAGTTGCAATGCTTGCAAGGCTTATGTGATGTGTATTACCGAGAGGGCCCAGAGATACCTCTCCGACAATCGGAGTGACAAATCCTAATCTCGAAATACGCCAACCCAACATCTACCTTTGGAGACACCTGTAATGCTCCTTTATAATCACCCAGTTACGTTGTGACGTTTGGTAGCACCCAAAGTGTTCCTCCGGCAAACGGGAGTTGCATAATCTCATAGTCATAGGAACATGTATAAGTCATGAAGGAAGCAATAGCAACATACTAAACGATCGGGTGCTAAGCTAATGGAATGGGTCATGTCAATCAGATCATTCAACTAATGATGTGACCTCGTTAATCAAATAACAACTCATTGTTCATGGTCAGGAAACATAACCATCTTTGATTAACGAGCTAGTCAAGTAGAGGCATACTAGTGACACTTTGTTTGTCTATGTATTCACACATGTATTATGTTTCCGGTTAATACAATTCTAGCATGAATAATAAACATTTATCATGATTATAAGGAAATAAATAATAACTTTATTATTGCCTCTAGGGCATATTTCCTTCAGTCTCCCACTTGCACTAGAGTCAATAATCTAGTTCACATCACCATGTGATTTAACACCAATATTCATATCTGTATATGATTAACACCCATAGTTCACATCATCATGTGACCAACACCCAAAGGGTTTACTAGAGTCAATAATCTAGTTCACATCGCTATGTGATTATCACCCAAAGAGTACTAAGGTGTGATCATGTTTTGCTCGTGAGAGAAGCTTAGTCAACGGGTCTGTCACATTCAGAGCCGTATGTATTTTGCAAATATTTTATGTCCACAATGCTCTGCACGGAGCTACTCTAGCTAATTGCTCCCACTTTTAATATGTATTCAGGTTGAGACTTAGAGTCATCTGGATCAGTGTAAAAGTTTGCACTGATGTAACTTTTACAATAAACTCTTTTATCACCTCCATAATCGAGAAACATCTCCTTAGTCCTTACTAAGGATATTTTTGACCAATGTCCAGTGATCTACTCCTAGATCACTATTGTACTCCCTTGCCAAATACAGAGCAAGGTATACAATAGGTCTGGTACATAGCATACTTTATAGAACCTATGACTGAGGCATAGGGAATGACTTTTCATTCTCTTTCTATTTTCTGCTGTGGTCGGGATTTGAGTCTTACTCAATACCTTTGCAACACAGGCAAGAACTCTTTCTTTGACTGTTCCATTTTGAACTATTTCAAAATCTTGCCAAGGTATGTACTCATTGAAAATCTTATCAAGCGTCTTGATCTATCTCAATAGATCTTGATGCTCAATATGTAAGTAGCTTTTACTGAGGTCTTTTCTTTTTAAAGAATTCCTTTAAAACACTCCTTTATGCTTTGCAGAAAAATTCTACATCATTTCTGATCAACAATATGTCACTCACATATACTAATCAGAAAGGCTGTAGTGCTCCCACTCACTTTATTGTAAATACAGGCTTCATCGTAAGTCCATATAAAACTATATGCTTTGATCAATTTATCAAAGCGTATATTCCAACTCCGAGATGCTTGCACCAGTCCATAGATGGATCGCTGGAGCTTGCACATTTTGTTAGCACCTTTAGGATTGACAAAACCTTTTTGGTTGTATCATATACAACTCTTCTTTAGTAAATCCATTAAGGAATGCAGTTTTGACATCCATTTGCCAGATTTCATAAAATGTGGCAATTGCTAACATGATTCAGACAGACTTAAGCATCGATACGAGTGAGAAAATCTCATCGTATTCAACCCCTTGAACTTGTTGAAAAACCTTTTGCAACAAGTCGAGCTTAGTGGATAGTAACACTACTATCAGTGTCCGTCTTCCTCTTGAAGATCCATTTATTTAACATGGCTTGCTGATCATCGAGCAAGTCAATCAAAGTCCATACTTTGTTTTCATACATGGATCATATCTCAGATTTTATGGCCTTAAGCCATTTCGCAGAATCTGGGCTCATCATCGCTTCCTCATAGTTCATAGGTTTATCATGGTCTAGTAACATGACTTTCAGAACAGGATTACCATACCACACTGGTGCGGACCATACTTTGGAAGACCTACGAGGTTCTGTAGTAACTTGATCTGAAGTTTCATGATCATCATCATTAGCTTCCTCACTAATTGGTGTAGGAATCACTGGAACTGATTTCAGTGATGAACTATTTTCCAATTTGGGAGAAGGTACAAATTACCTTATCAAGCTCTACTTTCCTCCCACTCACTTCTTTCGAGAGAAACTCCTTCTCTAGAAAGGATCTATTATCAGCAACAAATTTGCCTTCGGATCTGTGATAGAAGGTGTACCCAACAACTTCCTTTGGGTATTCTATGAAGACGCACTTCTCCGATTTGGGTTCGAGCTTATCAAGTTGGAAAAAAACCCTTTTTCATATAAGCATCGCAACTCCAAACTTTAAGAAACAACAGCTTAGGTTTACTGCTAAACCATAGTTCATGCGGTGTCGTCTCAACAGATTTAGATGGTGCCCTATTTTAAACGTGAATGCAGCTGTCTCTAATGCATAACCCCAAAACGACAATGGTAAATCAGCAAGAAACATCATAGATTGCACCATATCCAATAAAGTACGATTACGACGTTCGGACACACCATAATGTTGTGGTGTTCCGTTGGCGTGAACTGTGAAACTATTTCACATTGTTTTAGTTGAAGACCAAACTCGTAACTCAAATATTCGTCTCCGCGATCAGATCGCAGAAACTTTATTTTCTTGTTACGATGATTTTTTTACTTCACTCTGAAATTCTTTGAACCTTTCAACTATTTCAGACTTATGTTTCATCAAGTAGATATACCCATATCTGCTCAAATCATCTTGTGAAGGTCGGAAAATAACGATACTTGCCACGAGCATCAACACTCATTGGATCGCATACATCGGTATGTATTATTTCCAATAAGTTAGTAGCTTGTTCCATTGTTCCGGAGAACGGTGTTTTAGTCATCTTGCCCAAAAGGCACGGTTCGCAAGTACCAAGTGATTCATAATCAAGTGGTTCCAAAAGTCCATCAGTATGGAGTTTCTTCATGCGCTTTACACCAATATGACCTAAACGGCAGTGCTACAAATAAGTTGCACTATCATTATTAACTTTGCATCTTTTGGTTTCAATATTATGAATATGTGTATCACTAAAATCGAGATCCAATGAACCATTTTCATTGGGTGTGTAACCATATAAGGTTTCATTCATGTAAACAGAACAACAATTTATTCTCTTACTTAAATGAATAACCGTATTACAATAAACATGATCAAATCATATTCATGCTCAACGCAAACACCAAATAACACTTATTCAGGTTCAACACTAATCCCGAAAGTATAGGGAGTGTGCGACGATGATCATATCAATCTTGGAACCACTTCCAACACACATCGTCACTTCACCCTTAACTAGTCTCTGTTTATTCTGCAACTCCCGTTTCGAGTTACTAATCTTAGCAACTGAACTAGTATCAAATACTGAGGGGTTGCTATAAACACTAGTAAAGTACACATCAATAACATGTATATCAAATATACTTATGTTCACTTTGTCATCCTTCTTCTCCGCCAATCACTTGGGGTAGATCCACTTCCAGTGACCAGTCCCTTTGCAGTAGAAGCACTTAGTCTCAGGCTTAGGACCAGACTTGGGCTTCTTTACTTGAGCAGCAACTTGCTTGCTGTTCTTCTTGAAGTTCCCCTTCTTCCCTCTGCCCTTTTCTTGAAACTAGTGATCTTGTCAACCATCAACACTTGATGTTTTTCTTGATTTCTACCTTCGTTGATTTCAGCATCACGAAGAGCTTGGGAGTTGTTTTCGTTATCCCTTTGCATATTATAGTTCATCACGAAGTTCTACTAACTTGGTGATGGTGACTAGAGAATTCTGTCAATCACTATCTTATCTGGAAGATTAACTCCCACTTGATTCAAGCGATTGTAGTACCCAGACAATCTGAGCACATGCTCACTAGTTGAGCGATTCTCCTCCATCTTTTAGCTATAGAACTTGTTGGAGATTTCATATCTCTCAACTCGGGTATTTGCTTGAAATATTAACTTCAACTCCTGGAACATCTCATATGGTCCATGACGTTCAAAACGTCTTTGAAGTCCCGATTCTAAGCCGTTAAGCATGGTGCACTTAAACTATCAAGTAGTCATCATATTGAGCTAGCCAAACGTTCATAACGTCTGCATCTGCTCCTGCAATAGGTCTGTCACCTAGCGGTGCATCAAGGACATAATTCTTCTGTGCAGCAATGAGGATAAACCTCAGATCACGGATCCAATCCGCATCATTGCTACTAACATCTTTCAACACAATTTTCTCTAGGAACATATCAAAATAAACATATGAAAGCAACAATGCGAGCTATTGATCTACAACATAGATATGCTAATACTACCAGGACTAAGTTCATGATAAATTAAAGTTCAATTAATCATATTACTCAAGAACTCCCACTTAGATAGACATCCCTCTAATCATCTAAGTGATCACGTGATCCAAATCAACTAAACCATGTCCGATCATCACGTGAGATGGAGCAGTTTCATTGGTGAACATCACTATGTTGATCATATCTACTATATGATTCACGCTCGACCTTTCGGTCTCCGTGTTCCGAGGCCATATCTGTATATGCTTGGCTCGTCAAGTATAACCTGAGTATTCCACGTGCGCAACTGTTTTGCACCCGTTGTATTTGAACGTAGAGCCTATCACACCCGATCATCACGTGGTGTCTCAGCACGAAGAACTTTCGCAACGGTGCATACTCAGGGAGAACACTTCTTGATAATTTAGTGAGAGATCATCTTATAATGCTACCGTCAATCAAAGCAAGATAAGATGCATATAAAGATAAACATCACATGCAATCAATATAAGTGATATGATATGGCCATCATCATCTTGTGCCTGTGATCTCCATCTCCGAAGCACCATCATGATCACCATCGTCACCGGCGCGACACCTTGATCTCCATCGTAGCATCGTTGTCGTCTCGCCAATCTTATGCTTCCACAACTATCGCTACCGTTTAGTGATAAAGTAAAGCATTACATCGCGATTGCATTGCATACAATAAAGCGACAACCATATGGCTCCTGCCAGTTGCCGATAACTCGGTTACAAAACATGATCATCTCATACAATAAAATATAGCATCATGTCTTGGCCATATCACATCACAACATGCCCTGAAAAACAAGTTAGACGTCCTCTACTTTGTTGTTGCAAATTTTACGTGGCTGCTACGGGCTTAAGCAAGAACCAATCTCACCTACGCATCAAAACCACAACGATAGTTTGTCAAATAGACTCCGTTTTAACCTTCACAAGGACCGGGCGTAGCCACACTCGGTTCAACTAAAGTGAGAGAGACAGACACCCGCCAGCCACCTTTAAGCACGAGTGCTCGTAACGGTGAAACCAGTCTCGCGTAAGCGTACGCGTAATGTCGGTCCGGGCCGCTTCATCTCACAATACCGCTGAACCAAAGTATGACATGCTGGTAGGCAGTATGACTTATATCGTCCACAACTTACTTGTGTTCTACTCGTGCATATAACATCAACGCATAAAACCTGGCTCTGATACCACTATTGGGGAACGTAGTAATTTCAAAAAATTTCCTACGCACACACAAGATCATGGCGATGATATAGCAACGAGGGGAGAGTGTTGTCTACGTACCCTCGTAGACCGAAGCGGAAGCGTTGACGCAGCGTAGAGGAAGTAGTCGTACGTCCTCCCGGTTCGACCGATCCAAGCACCGTTACTCCGACACCTCCGAGTTCTTGACACGCGTACAGCTCGATGACGCACCCTCGATCTCCGATCCAGCAGAGGCGCCGAGGGGGAGTTCCGTCAGCACGACGGCGTGGTGACGATCTTGATGTTTTCCTGTCGCAGGGCTTCGCCTAAGCACTGCTACAATATGACCGAGGTGTAATATCGTGGAGGGGGGCACCGCACACGGCTAAGGAACGATCAATGATCAACTTGTGTGTTCTAGGGTGCCCCCCTACCCCCGTATATAAAGGAGGGAGGGAGGAGGTGGCCGGCCCTAGGGGGGCGCGCCATGAGGAGGGGGAAACCTACTCCAAGTAGGTTTCCCTCTCTTTTCCTTATCTTATTTGGATGGGGAAGGAAAGAGTACTAGTATTAGGAAGTAGTACTAGTAGTAGTAATAGGAAGAGGGGGAAGGAGAAAGGAAAGGGGGGGCCGGCCCCCTTCCCCAATTCGGATTGGGCTGGGGGGCGCGCCCCCTCCCTTGTTCCTTCTCCCTTCTTCCTACATGGGCCCAATAAGGCCCATATACCTCCCGGGGGGTTCCGGTAACCTCCCGGGGCTCCAAACTTCTCCGGAACCTTTCCGGTGTCCAAATATATCCGTCCAATATATCAATCTTTATGTCTCGACCATTTCGAGACTCCTCGTCATGTCCGTAATCATATCCGGGACTCCGAACAACTTTCGGTACATCAAAATACATAAACTCATAATATAACTGTCATCGAAACCTTAAGCGTGCGGACCCTACGGTTCGAGAACAATGTAGACATGACCGAGACACGTCTCCGGTAAATAACCAATAGCGGGACCTGGATGCCCATATTGGCTCCTACATATTCTACGAAGATCTTTATCGGTCAGACCGCATAACAACATACGTTGTTCCCTTTGTCATCGGTATGTTACTTGCCCGAGATTCGATCGTCGGTATCCAATACCTAGTTCAATCTCGTTACCGGCAAGTCTCTTTACTCGTTCCGTAATACATCATCTCGCAACTAACTCATTAGTTGCAATGCTTGCAAGGCTTATGTGATGTGTATTACCGAGAGGGCCCAGAGATACCTCTCCGACAATCGGAGTGACAAATCCTAATCTCGAAATACGCCAACCCAACATCTACCTTTGGAGACACCTGTAATGCTCCTTTATAATCACCCAGTTACGTTGTGACGTTTGGTAGCACCCAAAGTGTTCCTCCGGCAAACGGGAGTTGCATAATCTCATAGTCATAGGAACATGTATAAGTCATGAAGGAAGCAATAGCAACATACTAAACGATCGGGTGCTAAGCTAATGGAATGGGTCATGTCAATCAGATCATTCAACTAATGATGTGACCTCGTTAATCAAATAACAACTCATTGTTCATGGTCAGGAAACATAACCATCTTTGATTAACGAGCTAGTCAAGTAGAGGCATACTAGTGACACTTTGTTTGTCTATGTATTCACACATGTATTATGTTTCCGGTTAATACAATTCTAGCATGAATAATAAACATTTATCATGATTATAAGGAAATAAATAATAACTTTATTATTGCCTCTAGGGCATATTTCCTTCAAACCTTGCCGTAAGTTTGGTAGGAAGGTACCAAAGTAATCCCGGCAAGGAACACTGGACAGCGGTCAAGAATATCCTGAAGTACCTGAAAAGGACAAAGGACATGTTTCTCGTTTATGGAGGTGACGAAGAGCTCGTCGTAAAGGGTTACGTCGACGCTAGCTTTGACACAGATCTGGATGACTCTAAGTCACAAACCGGATACGTGTATATGTTGAATGGTGGAGCAGTAAGCTGGTGCAGCTGCAAGCAGAGCGTCGTGGCGGGATCTACATGTGAAGCGGAGTACATGGCAGCCTCGAAGGCAGCGCATGAAGCTATTTGGGTGAAGGAGTTCATCACCGACCTAGGAGTCATACCCAATGCGTCGGGGCCGATCAAACTTTTCTGTGACAATACTGGAGCTATTGCCCTTGCGAAGGAGCCCAGATTTCACAAGAAGACCAGGCACATCAAGCGTCGTTTCAACTCCATCCGTGAGAATGTTCAAGATGGAGACATAGAAATTTGCAAAGTACATACGGATCTGAATGTCGCAGATCCGTTGACTAAACCTCTCTCGCGAGCGAAACATGATCAACACCAGAACTCTATGGGTGTTCAATTCATCACAATGTAACTAGATTATTGACTCTAGTGCAAGTGGGAGACTGTTGGAAATATGCCCTAGAGGCAATAATAAAAGTGTTATTATTATATTTCTTTGTTCATGATAATAGTCTTTTATTCATGCTATAACTGTATTATCCGAAAATCGTAATACACGTGTGAATACATAGACCACAATATGTCCCTAGTGAGCCTCTAGTTGACTAGCTCGTTGTGATCAACAGATAGTCATGGTTTCCTGGCTATGGACATTGGATGTCGTTGATAACGGGATCACATCATTAGGAGAATGATGTGATGGACAAGACCCAATCCTAAGCATAGCACAAAGGTCGGTTAGTTCGTTTGCTAGAGCTTTTCCAATGTCAAGTATCTCTTCCTTAGACCATGAGATCGTGTAACTCCCGGATACCGTAGGAGTGCTTTGGGTGTACCAAACGTCACAACGTAACTGGGTGACTATAAAGGTGCATTGCAGGTATCTCCGAAAGTGTCTGTTGGGTTGACACGGATCGAGACTGGGATTTGTCACTCCGTATGACGGAGAGGTATCTCTGGGCCCACTCGGTAATGCATCATCACAATGAGCTCAAAGTGACCAAGTGTTTGATCACGGGATCATTCATTGCGGTACGAGTAAAGTGACTTGCCGGTAACGAGACTGAACGAGGTATTGGGATACCGACGATCGAGTCTCGGGCATGTAACGTACCGATTGACAAAGGGAATTGCATACGGGGTTTGATCGAATCCTCGACATCGTGGTTCATCCGATGACAACATCGAGGAGCATGTGAGAGCCAACATGGGTATCCAGATCCCGCTGTTGGTTATTGACCTGAGGTCGTCTCGGTCATGTCTGCATGTCTCCCGAACCCGTAGGGTCTACACACTTAAGGTTCGGTGACGCTAGGGTTATCAGGAAGACAAGTATGTGATTACCGAATGTTGTTCGGAGTCCCGGATGAGATCCCGGACGTCACGAGGAGTTCCGGAATGGTCCGGAGGTAAAGATTTATGTAAGGAAAGTGGTTAAACGGACACCGGAAAGTTTCGGTGGCATACCGGTATTGTACCGGGGCCACCGGAAGGGTTCCGGGGGTCCACCGGGTGGGGCCACCCCTCCCGGGGGGGCACATGGGCTGTGTGGAAGAGGGAGCCAGCCCTTAGTGGGCTGGGCGCGCCTCCCCACCTAGGCCCATGCGGCTAGGGCAAGGGGAGGGGAAACCCTAAAGGGGGCGCCCCCTAGCTTGGGGGGCAAGCCACCCCTTTCCCTCTCCCTTTGGCCGCCGCCCCCCCCAGGGTTTCCCCTAGAGGGCCGGCCCCCTTGCCCTTCTCCTCCTATATATAGAGGGGTGAGGGGAGGGCTGCTGAACACAAGCCAAGGCGCAGCCCCTCCCCTCCCCAACACCTCTCCTCCTCCGTACGTGCTTGGCGAAGCCCTGTCGGAGCACTTCTGCACCAACTACACCACGCCATCGTGCTGCCGTTGGAGCTGCCTTCCTCAACCTCTCCTTCCTCCTTGCTGGATCAAGACGGAGGAGACGTCGTCCTTCCCGTATGTGTGTTGAACGCGGAGGTGCTGTCCGTTCAGCACTTGGTCATCGGTGATCCGAATCACGACGAGTACGACTCCATCATCACCATCCCCTTGAACGCTTCCGCACTCGATCTACAAGTGGTATGTAGATGCAAACTCACTCCCTTGACTCGTTGCTTAGATGAACTCATAGATGGATCTTGGTGAAACCGTAGGAAAAATTTTAATTTTCTGCAACGTTCCCCAACACTATCAAGTTTGTCAAATGGGTGTTTGTGTGAAATATCGTACGAACGATTACCAAACTTTCAAGTATTGTGTTGAATCAAACCACCAACTCATTGGAGAAGGCGAATGAGTTGAACGGGATAAGTTTGAAGTTATACTTCAAATGGACAACTAGAAAATATTCTCGCACGGTGGAAGGTGAAAGAAATCCTCTACATTGATGATATGCTTGAGGAATGATGTTCCCAAGATATTTTGGAGATCCTGTGTAGTCTCCTCATTATCCCGAAACAACATTAGCCTATGATTGTATTACTACATATAGTATAAATTGCAACATTTTGTCCCTCAGACATGATAGTTGAGATAATTGAGTGTATGAGTCAGTTCATACTCAATCTTGTTGCATACATAATAATTTTTCCTCCTTTAACATCATGGTATTGGACGATTAGAGAAATTATTGACAATTCTGTTGGCCACAACTTGACAAGTTGCAATATTCCCAACAACCATCAGATTGTTTCATGCACTACATGTGACATTGGGGAATTAATTTTAAGGCACTCTCACCTTAAAATTTGAAATGAGCCAGCCAATATTCTTGATTGAATGCAAGAATATGTTTGGATTATTCAACCATTATCTGGGTTATCTTGGTACTTCATGGTGATCATAGACGCATCTAGAAGATGGTCTTAGGTGTGTATATCCACACATAATCATGCATTTACTGAATTAAGTGCTCAAATTGATGAATTTAGAGCAAATTATCCTAACGTGGGATAATTCCATTGGAATGGAAATGTCGTTGAAGTTGATTCACAGACATTCAATGGTTATATTCAGTATATGGTACATAACCAGAATGGTTTGGCTGGATCTCTTATGAAAGAGATTCAATATTGCATAGCCAATGTTGCAGAATTGTGATTTACCAACATTTTGTTGATGGTAACATGCGGTCTCACACTCCGCATATTTGGTCTAAATGAGATCAAATGATACTGCACCCCCTTGCAGTTTGTACGTGGAAATAAGTGAAGTATTTCCCATCTGCGGTAATTCGGTTGCATATCGATATCACCACCCCAGCGTACATCATGGGCCTTCACATATGGTTGGGATCTATGTGAGGAATAATTGTGGTATGTTCATTAATCCGTCGAATACCTTAACCCTAGCAAGGGAGTTATTTGCAGCCCATACGCTGATTGCTTTTGCAATAAGAACATTTTCTGGCATTAGGGGGAGATGTATACCACAAAGAATGCCAGGAAATGGATAAGAAATGTCATAGCCATTTTGTCCATGTACTTCAGAATCTGAACTGCATGTTCAGGTTATGAGAAATTTGCAACATATTGCAAATAATCTGCCAAGTATATTTACTGATGACAAAGGTGTCACTATGGTCAAGTACCAGAACGAGTGGAGGTACCTAATAAACCACTCTTCTCCCTAGATGAGAGCAAGAGGGGGAGAATTCTGGTCGCATGAGATTAAGTTCTCATATGTTTCAGCGGACACATGGCAGATTGACTCCTCGATCAGTAAATATGATTCAACCTCGGGTTGAATGACACCTGAGGGATGCGCGACATCCAAAGTCCAACACATATGTGCACAGATTTTAGGTGTTGGGACATTGAAACACCTTGACTCCGTTGTTGTGGGAAATTACAAGGAGTCAAGAGGCATAATAAGAATTCCACGATGATATTAATTCATGAGAATCGTTGTAAGAAAGTCTACATATGTCGACATAAAATTCTTCTCGAGAATTGCTAGGATCCTTTTGGGCCCTGAACCAAATCCATGGAGAGTGTTGTTGCACTTATATTGGTTCAAATGAAAGGAAGCAATTAAGGAAGAGTGGCACTCGCTCATCAAAGAGAGGTATTTACCATTGTAAAACCTGCTCCTCATAAGTATCTTCCAGAGGGAAGAACAGTGAATTTTTGTTTGGAAACAAAAATAAATGAGGTGGTGAGAAAGCGAGGCTTGTAGCACAAGGGTTTTTCGCAGAGACCCGGCATCGGTTACGATGTAGCATACCTTCTTGGTATGAGTAGAATTATGTTTTGATACTAAATGTTAATGGCAGTATAGATCCATATGGTTGATGTATGTAATGTCTACATACTCCCATGGGTCAATTAGTTTGGATGTATATACTGAAGTCATTGAATGACTTAATATTCTGAATCCAAAGGTAAATCGCAACATGCATGTGTGGAACTTCTGAAGTCATTCTATGACTTGAAGTAGTCGAAGAATTGTGTGGTGCA
Organism: Triticum aestivum; assembly: GCF_018294505.1. Lineage (NCBI taxonomy): Eukaryota > Viridiplantae > Streptophyta > Magnoliopsida > Poales > Poaceae > Triticum > Triticum aestivum. The sequence goes on from NC_057795.1 coordinate 183,269,483, forward strand.
ACCGACTAAGTGAGTTATTCCTTGACAAGGATTTACTCTCATACTAATGATTGTTGATGTGTATTCATGAAGAAATCCTGGGTTGGATTTTACACCACCTTAATTTGTGGTGTCGATGATCTTATCATCAAAGTCTATATAAGACATGAAATACACACAATCATGTTAAGACGGATATTTGGGTTAAACCAAATTATGATAAGCTTATGACTTGAGCATATTCCCCTAAGATATCAGTCTTCATATATCCGAATGTATTGGAGAAGTCCAATATGGATATATTATATCAAAGACACATATGGTCATGTTATACCTAATATGGGATATAGATCCTTAAGACATAGGGGAGATGGTGAAGTGATAGAGGAGCATGAATTGCCATATCTAAACACCATTGGAGCACTCATATATCTTGCAAAATATGTCAGGCCTGACACTATAGTTTTGGCAATTTATTGAGAGTGCAATTCCCTGAAAGGTATAAGGTTTGTGTAAGGAATATACTGGGATATATCTAGGGCACGAAGGGTCTTGATCAATTTCATTCGGAAAATCAAGATGGGACCATGGTTTGATATATTGATAGTGGCTAATTATCTGATCCCACAATGCCATATCAAAGACTGGGTTTGCTGAAAGAGTACTTTGAAGGAAGTATTCAGAATAGACTATAAACGAGTCCTTCCAGTTATCACTCTATTTCATTTGAAGCATCAGAAAATGTGGATGGCTTCATAGAATGATTGGCCACATGTGAAATCATGTGGAGATTATCATTATCTACCAAGATAATGTCACTTGTATTGCTTATGGGTTATATTTATTCTTGTGAATTACAGAAATGTAAGAGGATAATATGCAAACAGATTATTGTGATATTCACAATATCTCTATCAATGTTTACATTCCAGAACTAGGTTCATGGAATTGGTATGAGATATTCTTGAGGTTTGCAAAGTTCAGGGGGAGTGAAATCCCAAGTTATAACCCATTGGTGATCCTCAAATCACTCATATTGTACTCTTTTTCCCTTTATGAGTTTTCCAGGATGGTTTCTCATATAAGGTTTTTAACGAGACAATATAAATACAAGTGCGGATATATGCCATATTGGTTTCTCCTTATATTTTTCCCACTGGGTTTTAAAGGAGTTTTCGATGGCATATTATTATAAGGTTTCTCCTCAATTTTTCCCACAGGGTTTTTGAAGGAGTTTTCAGTTTGCAATATACATATGACAAATTGATCAAAGGAGAGTGTTGAGAAATAAAAACATGTGATCAATTGTATGGGAGGGATGCCTCCCAGGAGGTGTCTGTTGGGGAAGAGGTGTCTCCCCAACACACCCCTTCACCATGTATATAAGTGGGTCTCCCACATTGCAGTGGAACTAGTGGATCATTTAAACTTTTCATGTGTCTCTTTTACTTTCACTCTATTATACTATCAATGAAAAAAAATTGGCTGTTCATTAAGAAGAATTAAGACTCAGCCCACACACACAAAAAAAAGAACTAGCTCCATGTAGTACAACACCACCGCGTGGCTACTACAACAAGTTTTATGGCACACACATCTCACCGCCCCGCAGACCGCTTGTTCCGAGTTCCAACAAAAGAGCTTGGGCTCAGCCTCAGTTTTGCACACCCGCGCAAAACGATGAATCCTCCATCGCCAACCCAATGCTCCAGCTCTCCGTCCCCGCACGCCACCGTCGAGCCTACCGGCGCCCATTATTCCTCGCCGGACCCAAGGCGCTCCTTAACCGCCGAGGGCACGCCCCCGCGTGGTGCCAGCGACGACGCGTGCGTCGCCATCAGTGACGTCGACGCCTTCGCGCGCACCATCGCCGCCATCCGGTCCAAGCCCCAGGCGGCGGCGGCGGCGGCGGCAGCCTCGCCCTCCTCCGACCACCTCGCCTCCGTGCTGTCCCACTACGCGGCCAGGTGGCTCCCGGATGTTGCCGCCTCGTCCCCCTCGGGGCGCTTCCAGCTGCCCCCGGAGAGCCCCACCGCCACGTGGCTCAAGAAGCGGCTCCTGCTCGAGTCCCTCGTCGCCGCGCTCCCGCCCGACGACGCCGCCGGCGAAGACAGGGACGACGGCATTGCGTGCGACTTCCTCCTCCGCCTGCTCCGCGCCGGGAGCATGGTGGGCGCCGACGCGGCGCTGCTGGGAGACCTCGAGGCCCGCGCGGCGCGGCGTCTCGACCAGGCGTCGCTCGGCGCCGTCATGATCCCGGCGTTCGGCCTGCAGGGGGTTGCCCGCGATCGCCACCACCATACGACGACGACGACGACGACGCGCCCGCCGTGCGCGACGCTGCTGGACGTGCCCCTTGTGCTTCGTCTGGTGCGCGGGTTCCTGCGGGAGGGCGCCAAGGCGGGCGGCGGCGGCGCGGCGGCCGCCAGGGTGGCGAAGCTGGTAGACGCGTACCTCTCCGAGGCGGCGCTAGAGGCCGGGTTGCGGCCGGCGGAGTTCGAGGAGCTCGCGCGCGCCGTGCCAGCGTACGCCCGCGCCGCCGACGACGGACTGTACCGCGCCGTGGACACCTACCTTAAGGTAAATGCGGCGTCTCTGCTTGGTTAAACATGTTTCTGCCGTGTCTTGTTAGTTAATCTCAACCGTACATCGTCATGGCAGTGATTCCATCATACTCCTACGTCCTGTTAGAATAAACGGTCTCGCGCCATGCTCTTCAGTCTGCACGCGTGCCATTGATCTTTAGAACTTTCAGCAGAAATGGAATCATTGACGTGTTGATAAAAAAAGTAAGCAGCACTACAACGTTGCTGCCAGTTTAATAGTAGTACCGCACTCCCTCGATTTTTTCACAGTATATTTGCTCAAAGTTGAGATAGTACATGAACTATCTCAATAAACAAGGTAATACGTACTCCAAAGAGAATATATAACGCACAGAAATGGAGTACTATATTATCTGACAATCTCAATTAAACTAGTAGTATCTGACAATCTCAATTAAACTAGTAGTAGTACGGTACGTAGTAGTATCTCTTCCCCACTTGGGATCTACTAACAGTCGCTACTATCAAAAATTGGCTCTAATGTTTTGACATGCCAATAATTGGTAGTAATACCAGATTTTTTTTTTGCGGGGTAGTAATACCAGAAATTGCTAATAGTAAGTAGTTGACAACTTTTTTAGAGGTTGATACGGCCATTTGGTATCCATCCAATATTCCAATTGCTAGTCAATTTGTTGCTCCAAGGCGCGAGGTCAAAACTGGAGCATTGCACTGTAGTCAGTGTAGCTGATGCCTGATGCTGATGGTGAGGCAAATCATTCGAGGATGGCATGGCATGGCATGCATATGTATGCAAGTTCTGTGGTTCCCTTTTCCACCAGCCAGCCGTTGGCTTTGTCGATGTGATATGCCGAAAAGGCAACTCCAATAGGACAGTCTCTCACAGGGCGTGCACGTGGTTCCATGCATGGGAGCTGTATACGTTGGCCGATGTGACTGTGTTGGACGCATGCATGCTATGCTCGAGGTAAAGGAAAAATGCAAGGCTGGAAGTACACCCATGTTTCTGTGCGTTTGACCATAGTAATTCAGGTTGGACCGTATCATACGCACATGATACAGTAGTATTACCTCCGTGATGGTTTATTAGTTCCTTTGTAATTTACATCAAATTTTGATTAAATTTTAACTAACAAAATATTAATACATGTCAACAATAATTATATTGTTAAATTAGTATTTGAACGTGGTTTTCAAAAATATATTTTTTGTGACATGCATGAACATTTTGGCTTTGCGCTCAGAGCGACAAAGCATGCACGAGTTCCTCACTAGTACTAGAATTTTGTTCTAGTCATGCCACTAGCATATTTAGATCCAAAAATTTTCATTAAAAATAATATTTTAATACATTTTTTTACTCTTTGATCAAACAAAGAAAACCATTATGTTTTGCACCAAAATCCTTTAGCTTTTTATAAAAAGGTGGGTTATATGTTTCATTTCTGAATAGTGTACCAACACCCTAGTTCCCCACACGGCCACCCGTTCCTGTGGGATCCTTCTCTTCGTTTGTCCTTGGCAAGATGAGATTAGGGCCCATCCGCTCAGATCTACACCTACCCGTTTGTACCATCTCCAACAATGCACAGTCTAGTCACACCAGAAAGAAAGTAAAGAAATATCTTGGTTTTTGGACTCGCAGTGGTACTTCGTAGGTACTTGGCGAGAGCTGGGTTTCACAATGATTTTTATTATCTGCCCTTGCACATGGATGAAGAGACCTGAGTATGTTGGTGATACACGACTACACGAGTTGCGCTCGGGGTCCTGTCCGTGCCGTTGATTCTGATGGCTCTGAGACGTGTGACGTGCAGGCGCACCCGCACTCCAGCAAGGAGGAGCGCCGGTCGCTGTGCCGGCTGATCGACGCGCGCAAGCTGTCGACGGAGGCGGCGGCGCACGCCGTGCAGAACGACCGCCTTCCGGTGCGCTGCGTGGTCCAGGTGCTCTTCTCCGAGCACGGCAGCAAGCTCAGCCGCCTCGCCGACTGGAGCGGCTCCTTCCGCTCCCTGCAGAACAGGAGCCCCGGCGCCCTTGATCTCACCTCCTCCTCCTCCTCCGCCGCCGCCCGGTGCCCGTCCAAGCGCGAGGTCGTCTCGCAGCACCACGAGCTCCGTCGCCTCCGCGAGGACGTCTCTCGGCTCCAGGTCTGTACATTCTGTGTGCATCCGCATGCTTCGTCAATCTTTCGGGTCGACGTTGGTTGCTCACGTCTTGATGCGTGCGTGCAGGTGCAATGCCACGCGCTGCAGGCGCAGGTGGAGCGGCTGACCTCCGACAGGCGGCGGCGGGGGCTGTTCAAGTGGGGGGCGTTCCTGTTCGGTGGCGGCGGCGGCGCGGACGCGACGAGGGTGGACGACTCCGACAGCGGCATGGAAAGGACGCCGCTCAGCGGGTCCAAGAAGGCCCGCGCTGCCGCAGCCGCCGCGTTGACGCCCGCGACGGGCACGCCCACGGTGGCGAGGTGGCGCAGGTCACACTCGTGAATGCGACTGGTACCAGCAGAAAAGCTACGTGCCCGTGCCGGCCATCTGGTCAAGCGAAAATGTTTGTATGGACTGGTTTTGTTTGGTTTGGAATCTTAACGACACTTTTGTCGTTTTAGCTCGATCTTAGTTTTTTTTCTTTTTAGAAACAGCTCGATCCTTGCTGTGAAACTAACGCTGCGCTTTCCTTCAGAGGGGTCGTTATAACAGTCTTGCTAAGTCTCGTTATCTGTGGGATCTTGCATTGAGATCCGTGTAAAATTTTCTTTCCAGTTTTTTCTTCTCTATTGCATGTTATATCAGTTCAGTGGAGTGAATTGCAAGAAAACCCACATTTGGGGCTTATCTTGCAGAAAACAACTTGGTTGCTAATCATGTGCAAAATCCACCGCGGATTCAGTAACAGTGTTGCAGATTGCACTAAACAAGTGATTTCGCGCGGTTGAAGGCGTTTCCGACAGGTGGGGCCCAATATGCGTGACGTGGCGTAACAGACGCGGTGACGGCGCCGTTTGCGCGTACATCTGGTCGAGCCGGACCGACCGACCGACGGCGCCCGACCAAACCAGATCTGCTCCGTCCTCTCCCTCCAGCTCCAATCCATGGCGACGACGAAACCTGGCGGCGTGGACGGCGGCGGGGGAGTTGCTGCCGGTGGGGATGCTCCGGGCGGCGGTGCTGGAGATGCACCGGAGTTCTGCGGGAGCTCCAATCCCTCAAGCGCGCTGCCTCTTCCCCAACCGCCGTCGCCGCCAAAGTCGTTGGAATACGCGGCGGCTACTGCGTTCGCCCAGGCAGTGAAGGCCAATCCGACGGGCAGCCACCATTTTGCCTCCTCCTTCGGCTGAGTGGAGTAAGTCATCCTCCTCCTCCCTTGTCATTTCCGCGATTTGTATTCTAGGGTTAGGGTTGTAGTGTTAGGGTTCTATGGTTGGTGTTCTTGGGTAGTTGTAGTACGGTTAAGGTTGTAGTGTTAGGGTTCTAGCATTAGGGTTAGTGTTAGCTGTTAACGGAATTTTCAATAAACTGTTAACTATGTACTGAATTTATTGAACACTGTTAAATGCATTTTATCTGAATTTGTAGCTTGGATGATGAAGAATGGGAAGTGAGGTTCTATTTCCTAGACAGAGATAACTTGGAAAGAACAATCTGTTTATCAGACATAACCTTCTGGAATCTCATTGCCCTAATAGAGGTAGAAGGCTATAGTTTAAGGGATTTTATGTATTATGTTAGAGATTCAGGAGTTGGTGTGTGAGGAATGGAAGAATTAACTGATGATGACAAGGTGGAAGAAATGTTGGATGACATAGCTAGGAAAGGAAAGAATGTTGTTAACATTACAGTTATGAGAAGTGATGCACCTAGACCAGTTGATTTGAACATTGGTCATGCTTATGAAGAGCAGGTTCCTTTGTCAGAAATAGGTGTACCAGTTGTCTATGAGGTAGACAATTCAGGAGTTCTTTTCCCCAGTCCAGTGAAACCCCAACCACTGCCAGTCCAAGTAGTGAACACACAGGAGAGCTCTTGTTTGTTGAAGCAAAAGGGCCGAAGTGAACCTGAGTTTGCTTTAGACAATGGTAATGAGAGGCATGAGTATTTCATGGAGACAGACCAAGAGCAAGAGCACATTGAGCAGATGATGGAGCAGAAAAGAAATGAAGAAATTCAGAGGTACAGGAACATGATATAAAGAGAGAAGTACAAGGCAGCAAAAAGAAAACTCCCACAGCTGCTTGCTGAGGAGTTCACTGATAGTGAAAGTGGGGATGAAGATCTTGAAGATGAGAACATATTGGCAAGGTTGGAGGCAATGAAGAGGCATAGGGATGATCCACTACATCACTTTGAAGGAGACACTGATGTAGAAGAGCTATATGGACCAGATGAGGAGGAGGAGGAGGAGAATGAAGGAAGAGATGAAGAGGAAGGACAGGAGGAGCAACTAGATGAGGGCTTGAGAGGAGGAAGCAGTGTAGGAGGAAGCAGTGCAGGAGGTAGCAGCAGCACAGGAGGAAGTAAGAGGAGGGGGAAGGGGCCAACAACAAGATCCCATGCAAGTTTGGATCAAATCATAGAGCAAGACTGGGCACCTTCATCTGATGAGGAGAGCAACCCAGGTGACTTAAGTCAGGAAGAGAATGATTGTGCTCAGCTTCCACCATTTAAGCTACCAAATGGTAGGAAGAGCAGGGCCAAAAAGAATAAAGTTAGGGTTTGGTATGATGAGGAGAGGGAAAACCCACAAGAACAATTTGTCAAGCAACTTTGTTTCCTAGATGTCCAGCAGTTCAGGAGGGCACTCCTTACATTTCACATCTCACAAAACAAAAACTACTCATTTCATAGGAATTGCTCAGATAGAGTTATTGTAGTTTGCAGTACAGATGACTGTCCTTTTTTCATTGCTGCTTCCCAAATTGCACATGAGAAGACATTTTGCATGAAGAAAATGAACTTGTATCACAGCTGTCCTGCTGTTGGAGAGAGCACCAAAGTCACTGCAAAATGGTTGGCACATGAGTGTGAGCAACAGTTAAGATCTGACATAAACACACCAGTCCAGGCAATAATTGACAATTTGAAGAAAAAACATGGAATTGAAGTGTCCATTCACATGGCCTACAGGGCAAGGAAAGCAGCTAAGGAAGTTGTCCAAGGAGATGAGAGGGCACAATACACTAGGATAAGGGATTACCTCTAAGCTGTGCTGGATACCAATCCTGGAAGTAGATGCATTGTGACAACAAAGCATTTAAAGCTTCATCCTAGCAAAAACCCTAGATTTGATGGCTTGTTCATGTGCCTCAATGCTTGCAAAGAGGGCTTCCTAAATGGTTGTAGACCCTTCATAGGTACTTGCATAATTATTTTCCCAACATATTTGCCATTGCTTTTGTTTATGTTTGGTGCTAATGTGTTATGTTTGGTTGTAGGTGTTGATGGTTGCTTTGTTAAGTTGACAACAGGGCAACAAATATTGGCTGCAACTGGAAGAGATGGTAATAACAACATCTTTCCCATTACATTTGCTATTGTTGACAAGGAGGACATTGCCAGCTGGTCTTGGTTTCTAACCCAGCTCAAGTATGCTCTTGGTGGTGAGTCAGGGAAGTATGGCAAGTACACTATCATATCTGATAGACAAAAGGTACCTCATACATCATAATTCTTATTTTTACTGAAGTTTTACCATGCTTAGTACAAGCAGCCTTCTTTCATGTCAAATAGTGTGTTGTTATACTATATTTTGAACACTAGTTATTTAAACAGGGCCTTCTTAAAGCCATAAACAATGTCTTCCCAAATTGCCCTCAAAGATACTGCCTTAGACATATTTATCAGAACTTTCAAATAGCTAGCTTTAGAGGTGAAGAGTTAAAGAAGTATATGGATCAGGCTAGTTATTCATATACCGAGCATGGTTTTGAACAAGCAATGGAAGGCATGAAAAGAGAGCGTGAGGCAGCTTGGAAATGGCTTAGAAAGATACCCAAGCATACATGGGCTAGACATGCCATGGACAAGAATTGTAAAACTGATTTGGTTGTTAACAATATTAGTGAAGTGTTCAACAAAATGGTACTTGATGTGAGAGGGAAACCAATTAAAACCATGGTTGATGGCATCAGAACAAAATTGCTAGTTAAGTTCAATGCCAATAGGACCAGGACTGAGACAGCCAAGTGGCAGATATGCCCAACATATGCTGAGAAGCTAGAAGAAGCAAAACACCATGCTAGATATTGTCAGTCAATCAAAGTAGGACCTGATCTATACCAGGTTAGCAGTGGAGAAAGCAGATATGCAGTTAATCTGCAAGTGCACACATGTGGGTGTAGCAAATGGGACATGACTGGTGTTCCTTGCAAGCATGGTGTTTCTGCAATTACAAGGCAAAACTTCATCCAGAAGATTTTGTTAGTGATTTCTTCAAGAAACCAATGTACCAAGCAGCCTACAATCCAATTGTGTATCCTGTGTCTGGGCCTAATCTATGGCCAAATACTGGGACCCCTGACATAGAGCCACCAGTTTTCAGAGACAAGCCAGGAAAGAAGCAGACTAAGAGGAGAAAGAATCCGTTTGAGAAGCCAGCTCCCAAAGACACTTCAAGGATGGCAACAATAACCTGCAGCAATTGCAACTTGACAAGGCATAGGTACACTAGCTGCCACAAAAATCTAAAGCCATCCCTAGCAATGAGAAGGAACCAACACCAGGTTAAATCTTGTTTATATATGTTGTCACTGCAGGTCAAATCTTTGTATATTTAATACTATGTTCTAATCTATCTATATGTTGTTATTGCAGGAAAACAGGAGAGTTGATGCACCAATGGCAGCTCCATCTGCTCCAGCAGCAGCAAGGGAAAGAGCTCCTTTTGCAACCAGTGCAACAGCAAGGACAGCTCCACCAGCAGCAAGGGCAAGAGCTCCAGCTGCAGCTAGGACTGCAACTAGGGCTATACCTAGGGCAGCTCCTTCTGCTCCTGCTCCAACAAGGCCAAGTTCATCTTCTGCTGCTGCTGATAGGCCTAGTTCATCTTCTGCTACTGCTGCTAGGTCAAGGGCAAAGAAAACATTCATACCACCAAGACTGTCAGGTACTGGAAGAGTGAGAAAGCCATCATACAAGATGTCTGAATGGTTCAATTGTTCTCAAGGCAGCAAGAAGTGATGTAATGTTGAAACATGTTTAATTCAGCCTTTTTTGGCTAGTTTGTGATGAAGAATATTAAGAATTTCATGTTGAAACCAGTTAAATCAAGTCCAAGTGGTGGACTATGTAATGTACCTAATGGTTGTCATGCACTATGATACTCTGGTTATGATGATGTGATGATGAACTTATTAGTTATGATGTTTTGCAAGAAGTTCTCATTCTGTTGTTGTGATGATGAACATAATTTCATTGTTGATATGATGATGATCTTAATTTTTTAAATCCAAAAAAATTGCACATAAATAAAAACCCTAAGAAGTTACTGACATATTATTTTTTAAAATCCAAAAAAATTGCACAAAAATAGTTTGGCCTGGGGATCGAACCCAGGACGAGTGGGTAGTAACCAGGGGTTCAATACCAATAGGATAGTGCTAGTGATGTTGTTTTAGTAGCATCCGCAACTTTACTTATATTTAGTTAGGTACGTTGAGGCCGGCAGCGTGCGTTAAGGCTGGCAGCGTGGTGAACGTCTGTTTTGTATAACTAGTCATTTCGGTTTCTGCCTTTAATATGTGTCCGCCTACCGCTCGACGCCCGCACCGCCCACTCCTCTTCCCCTCTCTCCCGTCGAAACCACCGCCAACAGCCACCCCCACCGCCGTCGCCATGGAGTGGCAGCTGGCCATCGAAGAGCTCGCCGGCAACAACCACAAGATGCGCGCGCAGTACAGGGAGATCGCGCGCTGGTTCCCCAGCCTGGCGATGCTGAGGAACCATGCCCGCGGCCTGGTGAAGGTGATGACACATGCCGAAAGGCAGCATGCATTCCCTGCCGGCAGCACCATCCCGCCGGCGACCATTCTCCTGTGGGCGATGCGCGAGGTGCAGCGCTCCCCCGACCCCAGGCAGCGCGCCTGTTGGTGGATGTACCGCTCATCCACCACGCCGCCGGTCGCCGCGGATACATCACCGACGCCGTCCTCGCTCTTCCAGCCCCCATCAACAACGCCTACTGGGAGAGGCGCAATCCATGGGTGCTCCGGCCAGACGACAACTCTGGCACCGAGTCCGAGTCCTCTGACGACTACGACTCTGACGAATCTGACGACTACTCCTCCTACTCCTCTGACGACGAGGTGGACGAGGTCATCGTACTCTCCTCCGACTCCTCCGACGACGAGCCTGATGTGCAGCTCCTAGCGCCCGTCCTCCACGCTGTCGAGGGGCAGAAGAATAGCCCAATTGATGTGGATAAGCTGCCGGAGGTCGCCGACAACCAAGAGCTCGTCGTTGTCAAGCAAGAAGAGGAGGGCGGCGGTGAAGAGGTGGTGGAGCCAGCACCGTCCAAGAAGAAGAGGGCGGCGGTGAACAACAATGAAGTGCGGTGCTCCCAATGCCTGAAGATGCTGAAGAAGGAGGAGTGACATGCTGTCTTCAGTTTCGTCAGAAGAAGAAAAAGTTCAGTTTCGTCAGTATGTTAGCATGCCAGTTCTATCTATGTCAGTATGAACTTGCTATCTATGTTAGGCTATATATGCAGGTACTATCTATGTCAGTTCTATCTATGTTAGTATGAACTTGCTATCTATGTCAGGCTATTTATGCAGGTACTATATATGTATGCCAGCAGTATTATGTTAGTATGCCAGGTACAAACTGAACTTAATCCAACATGATAATTAATGACAAACATAGTACTCTCACAAACAAGATACAATCCAAGGTTCACCACAATAAAGCTTAACACATTCCAAGCTTTCCTTCATAGCTAGTACAAAAGACATCATTGACACACATGGTCAGACAACAACACAACTTAGTCCTCATCACAAATAGTCTTGATCTGGTGAAGCTTCCTCTTGTTGCTATCACCTGCTGTCTTCAGCTCAACAATGCAGGAAGCAAGAGTGCTCTTCTCCATGGTCAACTTCTCCTTCAGTTTCATCAGCTCAGCAATGCAACAATCCAGCTTATCCTTCTCTTTCTTCAGGTCATCCTTCTCTTTCTTCAGGTCAGCATAGCAGATCTCCAACATCCTCTTATTAGAGCTCAACTTTTCCTTCTCTTTAAGATGGTTGAATTTCAAATTCCTAATGACATTGGCTTGAGCTACATGAATTTGCTTTAACTGGACAACAACAACCTTCAATTTCTTGATCTCAGCATCCTTTGTCATGCTGCTTTCCACACTCACTGAAATGTTCTCAGCATCATTCTTCTGGTTTACCTCAGGCTGGCTATCCTTATAATCTAATAGGTTGTTCACATCTTCAACAAGCTTCTCATATGTCTCATGCAACTCTTTTTTCTGCTGTGTGAGATTGTGTACAACGCTTGAATGCTCCAGGCATGCTGAGGGAGTTCCGGACTAGGGGGTGTCCGGATAGCCGAACTATCATCATCGGCCGGACTCCAAGACTATGAAGATACAAGATTGAAGACTTCGTCCCGTGTCCGGATGGGACTTTCCTTGGCGTGGAAGGCAAGCTTGGCGATACGAATATGTAGATCTCCTACCATTGTAACCGACTTTGTGTAACCCTAGCCCTCTCCGGTGTCTATATAAACCGGATGGCTTTAGTCCATAGGACGAACAATAATCATACCATAGGCTAGCTTCTAGGGTTTAGCCTCCTTGATCTCGTAGTAGATCCACTCTTGTAACACACATCATCAATATTAATCAAGCAGGACGTAGGGTTTTACCTCCATCAAGAGGGCCTGAACCTGGGTAAAACATCGTGTCCCTTGTCTCCTGTTATCATCCGCCTAGACGCACAGTTCGGGACCCCCTACCCGAGATCCGCCGGTTTTGACACCGACATTGGTGCTTTCATTGAGAGTTCCTCTATGTCGTCACCGATAGGCTCGATGGCTTCTTCGACCATCATCAATGACGCAGTCCAGGGTGAGACTTTTCTCCCCGGACAGATCTTCGTATTCGGCGGCTTCGCACTGCGGGCCAATTCGCTTGGTCATCTGGAGCAGATCGAAAGCTACGCCCCTGGCCGTCAGGTCAGATTTGAAAGTTTGAACTTCACGGCGGACATCCGCGGGGACTTGATCCTCGATGGATTCGAGCCACAGCCGAGCGTGCCGCACTGTCACGGCGAGCATGATTTAGCTCTGCAGCCGGACAGTACCCTGGAGGCCGCACTCGAACCCGCTCCGATCTTCAATTCGGAGCCGGCTGCGCAGATCGAGGAGGGATGGCTAGACACCGCCTCGGGGGCTGCAACCTCTACAGCGATAGAGCCGAACACTGACCTTGTCCCTCATAGAGCTCGTGACTCCGAGGTGCCGGACTCCTCGCTGGACTCCAAACCTCCCGCGCCCCCTCCGATCGAATCCGATTGGGCGCCGATCATGGAGTTCACCGCAGCGGACATCTTTCAACACTCACCTTTTGGCGACATCTTGAGTTCGCTAAAGTATCTCTCGTTATCAAGAGAGCCCTGGCCAGACTGCGGTCAGGACGGTTGGGATGCGGATGACGAAGAAATTCAAAGCCCACCCACCACCCACTTGGTAGCCGCTGTCGACGATCTAACCGACATGCTAGACTATGACTCCGAAGACATCGACGGTATGGACGAAGATGCCGGAGATGACCAAGAACCAGCACCTACTGGGCATTGGAAAGCCACCCCAACTCACGACGTATACATGGTGGATACACCAAAGGGAAGCAATAATGAGGAAAAACGGGACATGGCGAAGGACAACTCCCCCAACAAACAACCAAAACGGCGACACAAGCGCCGCTCGAAGACCGGCCTCGATAAAAACGGCACCCATACGGACCCGGCCCTAGAGCAGGGCGAAGCAGTGGACGACGCACATGTCAACAAGCAGCCAGCCGGACATGAACTGGACAAGCAACCCATCCCCGGCGAAGATGATCTCACATCACCAAAGCATACGAATCTTCACAAAAGGCTCGTCGCCACTGCAAGAAGTTTGAAGAAGCAAAAGCGGAAGCTCAAAACAGCGGAGGACGCACTCAGAATTAGATGGAGCAAAGTACTCAATAGTGCAGATAAACATGGCGCTAGTCACCAGACAAAGAGCTACCCGAAGCGCAAGCTGTTGCCCGAATTTGACAAGGAGGCCTTAGAGCCCCCGCAGTCAAAAAAGAAAGAAGCCGCCTGGCCGGATAGACGACCAGACGACAGGCCAAGAGCAACAAGGGGCACCACACACAAGCCGGCACACGATCAGCATAAAGATCCTCGGAAAAAGGACGACCCAGTCAGATATATTTATGGGCCAAAAAAGAAGACTCCAGGAAGCAGCATAACCCGCCGAGCATTTGAAGACAACGACACACCCAAATACAGGGGCGCCGCACACCCACTATGTTTCACCGACGAGGTACTGGATCATGGATTTCCAGCGGAATTCAAACCCGTAAACATAGAAGCATATGACGGAACAACAGACCCCGGAGTCTGGATTGAGGATTACATCCTACACATACATATGGCCAGAGGAGACGATCTCCATGCCATAAAATACCTACCCCTCAAGCTCAAAGGGCCAGCTCGGCATTGGCTTAAAAGCCTCCCAGAAAATACCATTGGAAGTTGGGAAGAGCTTGAGGATACGTTTCGAGCAAATTTTCAGGGGACCTATGTCCGCCCTCCGGATGCAGACGATTTAAGTCACATAACTCAACAATCCAGAGAGTCAGCACGCAAATTCTAGAACAGGTTCCTCACTAAAAAGAACCAAATAGTAGACTGTCCGGACGCTGAAGCCTTAGCAGCCTTTAAACACAACGTCCGAGACGAATGGCTTGCCAGACACCTCGGCCAGGAAAAACCAAGAACAATGACCGCACTAACAAGCCTCATGACCCGCTTTTGCGCGGGGGAAGACAGCTGGCTGGCTAGATGCAGCACCAGCGACCCGAGTACATCCGAAGTCAGGGATGGAAATGGGAAATCACGACGCAGAAAAGATCAGCGCCGGAATAAGGAAAATGGCCCGAATAGTACGACAGTCAATGCCGGATTCAAAAGCTCTCGGCCGAACAACAAAACACCGTCCCTCAAGGACAACAGTGACGAGCTATCCAACCTAAATAAGATTCTGGATAGACTATGTCAAATACATGGTACCTCCGGGAAGCCTGCAAATCATACCCACAGAGATTTTTGGGTCTTCAAACAGTCCGGCCGACTTAATGCCGAATGCAAGGGGCTCGACACACCAAGCGAAAGTGACGAAACCCAAAAGCAGCACTCCGGAAAACAGAAGACTTTTCCACTAGAAGTCAAAACAGTGAACTCACTTCATGTGATAACACGAAAAGACAACGCGGCACCTGCAATACCAGGACACCGCCCGCAGAATGGGGTAGACCCTACCAAAATTTGCCGTAGCAGCACTTCCTTCAAAGGAGTGACGCCAGGCCTTTAAGCCAATTATACAGGCTCTGTACCACTAGAGGTTGTGTTCGGTTCATCCGACAACCTCCATCGCGAAAAGCTCACTCTCCATCGCCCCATTCAAACAGTAGCCCTTAAGCACTACTGGGGCGCGCAGCTATCGCCAGCCCTAATGCAATACCACATTACGCGTTTTTTACGCTTAAGAATGCCCGGTCAACGTGGCATAATTTCATTAAAAAATAACTCCGAGTGTTCCTCGACCACGGAGAACGTGAGACTGCTTCGACAACCACACACTAATCAGACCTTGTGGGACAAAGCCCCTAAAAACAAGTCATTCAGACATCGGACATGGTTAGGCGAGTCCGGCAAGGGGCTTCCCAGCCGCATATCCCCTTTATAAGGGGCCGCGTGTATAAATGATGAGAGCCAATAAAGCTCAATTTTCTTCCCTTTATTCTATTTTAATACAACTTCTGCACGATATTTCTTGGAAACTAAGTCCTTCTCTTTTACAGATGAAGCACGTGCTACACCCGTCCAGGATACAGCACAACGGAGACACAGGCGCAGACGTGTAGCAGGGACCCGTTGCAAGGATTCTTTTCAGATTAAGACCCTGCGTAAACCTTTCTTACTGTCTCTTGTTGATACACATCCCCCGGTTTCCCATCATAGCCGAGGAGGAGGCTGGCGTTTTGGCATCGGCCACGTCAGAAGTTCCCGCCTGTACCTGGACACTAGGGGCTTAGGGCGTCTCGAGTTAGGCCTTATATGCATCAGCTCCGAATCATGTCTTTGGTCAAATGTTGGGTTTGCCCGGCTCCTGTGTTTTGCTGCCTTACGTTCCGTATCATCGGCTAACGCGGCACCAGGAGAACTACTGCGATTGTGCCCCGGTTCGGCCGGGCGAGCACCTTAGTAGAGAAAGCCGAAAACTGACTGCCATGATATAGCAGAGACTGGTCAACCACTCGATCGACCATTGGAATGTTTAGAATTCCTCCGATTTGACGAAGGACAGCTTCCCGGTCAGGCACATACGCGCCCCGAAGTTCGGAGAAGAGCGGTACCGCTAGGGGCTATATAGTATCCCCACATTCGAGCTCCTATGGCTAAGTGAAAGTGATAAAGCATTATAGTCCGGTTGCCTAGTTTGCTACGCTATCACCTCCCTAAATGGACCAAGACGTTGGATTAAGTGTGAAAAAGCGCTTTTCTTTTTGCAAACACCCCCGCACCATGTGCGTGGGGGCTGAAGCCAAAGACTGCAACTTTCAGGTTATTCATACATATACGGCCGCACAGGAGATAGTTCAATACTTGAACACACAAGTATAAAAAGCTATTGCATTATAAACTTGATCTCAGAAATCATACATGTCATTCAAACATAACATCTTTCGAGCACTGCGACTCTATTAAACGAGTGCCCTGCAGGACTTCCTCAAAATAGTGCTCGGTGGGGAATCGGCTTCTGTCCGAACCCCGGGATGCAACAACGGTGGCATCCATCTCCGCCCAGTATGTCTTACCATGGGCGAGAGCCATCCGTGCACCTTCTATGCATGCCGACCGCTTCATCGCCCCAATACGCGGCACCGCCCCAAGGAATTGCTGCAACAAGCCAAAATAACTCTTCGGCTTGGGCCCTTTTGGCCACAGATGAGCGACTACATCCGTCATGGCAAGTCCAGACAATCTATTCAACTCAGCCCACTCAACCAGCCGATCACTCAACGGAAGTGGACGATCCGGACTATGGAATTGAGACCAGAAAAGCTCTTCCATTTCGTGATCCTTCTGGCTTCGAAAGTGCACGACTGCGTCCGCCGCACTCGCCGCCAAGTCCAGATAAGGATCCTCCGCACCGTACAATCGTCCCAGCTGAGCATACTTCGGATCCGTGAACTTCCTACGCAGCATAAAGGGCTTTCCAGCCACAATGTCTCCGAGCTGACGCAGTTCCTCCTTCATAGCCCGCATCGCACTACGGGCATCCTTGGCCTCGGCGTCGGCCTTCTTCAGGTCCTCTTGCTCCGCTCGGCGTTCTCTTTCAAGAACCTCCAGGCGGTCGGTAGCAACTTTTAATTTTGTGGCCATTCCGGCCATCTCCTCCCTGCTTCGGCAGTGAGCAGCCTTCTCGGCTTCTAGCTCTTCCGCTGCCTTCGAGGCAGCCGCCTCGCTTTTTCTGGCTTGCTCCTTGGCCCGAGCAAGTTCTGCTCGAAGGCCTTCCACAGCAGCAACATTATCTACATCAGGCATACAAATTGTAAGGAATGGGCGTTAGCTCCCTTACTAGGCGACCGCAGAGCAACCACATACCTTGTGACTCATCGAGTCGTTTATTGACCAGCGAGATGTCCGCATCCGCAACGTCGAGTTGCCTCTTCAGCTCGGCAAATCCATCAGTCCGGCTAGCCACCGAATGTTCCGCCACCTGCATAGGAACGACGACAATCTATAACTGAGATTATGATCCTTGGCACGCTGTCGCTTTCGACAGCATACCAAGTCTCAGGGGCTACTATCTATACAGGGCGCACTTCATGTGCAAAACTGTCAAAAGGTATGCCATTTTTTGCATACCTCAAATCCCGTCAGCAAACTTCCGACGACCTCACACAACCCGCTTTCGGCGGATGAGATCCTCTCAATCACCATACCCATTAATATGCGGTGATCTTCTGAGATGGACGCCCTCTTAAGCAAATCCTGGAGCTCCACCGGCCGTACTCCAATGGGTGCCGAACTCTCTGGCCCCGCCGGACTCGGGGAGACCCTCCGCGACGACACCTCAGGGTCGTCCGCCCCGCATGATGGGGCGGCAGATGGAGGCGTTTCGCTCTCCATCATCTCCGGACGAAGGTCTCCCGAAGATGAGCTGTGCTGAGATGGGCTGAGATCCGAACTACAAGGTGAAAACTTCGGTTACCCTTAGAAATTAAACATGGATGTCCACTATTACAAAATTCCCCCTTTTACTTACGGCTCGCTAGAGGGCTGATTCCTCCGAGGAGACAGTTCGGCCAGGGCTCTTCCCGGCACAGGACCTTCCGGTGCAGATTTCTTTCCCCGCTTTGAGGCCTTGGCCTCCGGGTCTTCGGAAGCGGTCCTCTTCTCCCCCTGGAAGGAGGGACTCTCGATTCCTCCCTTACTGAAAGCCTCCGTGGCTGAGGTGGTAGATCCCCTGTGCCCTTCTTCGCCCTCCTCCGAAGGTACAATCTCTAACATTTTGATTAACACGGGATCCTGCGTGGTCTCAGGGAGGGGGGCCGGACATCGTATCAGTTTTGCTTGCGCTATCCACTCCTGTCCAAGGGATAGCTGGTTAAAAGGCAAACCCACAGTAAATAAATGGACGATGTGTCTGGACACAGGGCTACTTACTTGAGTATCCGGGCGATTGCAGCTTAGGCCAGCATCCTCGGTCAATTCCGAACACATCTCTTGCGATCTGAAGAACAGTTTGTACATCTCCGCGGGTGTCAAACCCATGAAGTGTTGAAGAGCTCGTGGCCCCTCCGGATTAAATTCCCACAGGCGGAGGGGGCAACGTTTGCAGGGCAGTGGGCGCCGGATCAACATAACCTGTACCACTACGGCCAGATTGATCTCCCTTTCTTGGAGGCCTCGAATCCGGTCCTGCAACAGGGGAACGTCCTTGGACGGCCCCCAGTCACGCCCCTTGTCGACCCATGACGTCAGCCGTTATGGAGGGACCGAGCAGAAGACGGGCGGCGGCCTCTGCCTGCTGCCCCTGGGAGTGGTGATATAGAACCACTCCTGTTGCCACAAGCCGAGCTCCTCCTGAAAAGAGCCCTCGGGCCATGGAGCATCGGCCCTCTTACTTATAACCACCCCGCCGCACTCTGCCTGACGCCCCTCAATCACCTTCAGCTCCATGTTGAAGGTTTTGAGCCACAAGCCGAAGTGAGGGGTAGTGCGGAGGAAGGCTTCGCAGACGACAATGAATGATGAGATGTGGAGGATAGACTCCGGAGCCAAGTCATGGAATTCCAGCCCATAGTAAAACATGAGCCCCCTCACGAAGGGATCCGTCGGGAAGCCTAAACCCCGACGGAGGTGAGACACGAACACGACACTCTCGCCAAGCTCGGGAGTAGGAATAACTTGCCCTCGGGCAGGCAGCCTATGCGAAATCTCGTAGGTTAAGTACCTGGCGTCTCTTAGCTTTAGCACGTCCTCTTCCATGACGGAGGAGGGCATCCACTGGCCTCGTAGGTCGGGGCCGGACATTGTCGAAGATCGAAAGGTACCCGAATATGGAGCCCTGGGTGTTGGAACTCGGGGCGAGGGACGGATTCGATAGAGGATTGAAGGAAAAACGGGCCTTGGTCTCATTATAAAGAGGAAGAATACCAAGAGCCGTCCCCATGACCGTTTGGAACCCGCCTTCGATGGAGGGGGCGTTGCAATGGGCGCGGTTGGGTTACCCACGTCCGTATTGATGGGAATCCCGGAATAAGGGGAACACGATCTCTGCTTCGACAAGACGTGCCAAGGAAACCGCCTCGCTAAACGCGCTGAGGTGGAACAATAAAAATAATTTGAGTAAAGGCTTGGTAGTGGTGTGACGTCATGCCACAAAATACGTCAGCAGATTGAACTTGTGTAATATTATTCTCTCTACGGTGGTATGTGGAATTTATTTTGCAGAGCCGGACACTATCCTGGTGTTCACAATCTTCTATAAATTATTCGGAGGAAGAACCCGTCTTGCAATGCCGAAGACAACATGCGCGCCGGACTCGTCGTCATTGAAGCCTGGTTCAGGGGCTACTGAGGGAGCTCTGGACTAGGGGGTGTCCGGATAGCCGAACTATCATCATCGGCCGGACTCCAAGACTATGAAGATACAAGATTGAAGACTTCGTCCCGTGTCCGGATGGGACTTTCCTTGGCGTGGAAGGCAAGCTTGGCGATACGGATATGTAGATCTCCTACCATTGTAACCGACTTTATGTAACCCTAGCCCTCTCCGGTGTCTATATAAACCGGATGGCTTTAGTCCATAGGACGAACAACAATCATACCATAGGCTAGCTTCTAGGGTTTAGCCTCCTTGATCTCGTGGTAGATCCACTCTTGTAACACACATCATCAATATTAATCAAGAAGGACGTAGGGTTTTACCTCCATCAAGAGGGCCCGAACCTGGGTAAAACATCGTGTCCCTTGTCTCCTGTTACCATCCGCCTAGACGCATAGTTCGGGACCCCCTACCCGAGATCCGCCGGTTTTGACACCGACACATGCCATCTTGTTATTATGCTGGCTATGGTCATACATAAGCCACAGCTTATGAATAGCATTCTGCAGATGCTCTGGCCAATGCTCATCTACCCACTGCACTAATCCACAATTTCCAACACCCTACAATACAAAAATTCAGTTCAAAATTACAGACATTACTTACAAATTTAGTTACATAGTTGATCAGTTAATGTACCAGAATCAGATTCATTTAATGATGAATCATTATGAAAACTACAACTAAGAACAGTTCCTATGATCCCTAGGACTAAATTCAGTAAATATGAACCCTAGAACATGAACAGTACCTATGAACCCTAGAACATGAACAAGAATTGGAATGCTGCAAACAAAACTTGAAACTTACTTCAGTGACACAGGCAATGAACCTCCTACCAGTGCTTATCCCCTCAAATGCAACATATTTCCTCCCTAGATTCCCATGCTCACAAATCACATTCAAGTCGTCAGCAAGACCCTCGAACGACGGGTCATCAATTGTAGCTGGGATCTGAGAAATCCAACAAAAACTTGTTCAAATCGAGCAATGTTGAACCCTAGAAACCCTAGAACACAAATGAGCAACAAGGTTCTGACCTTGAGAGGGGAGTCGTCGGAGGAGATGTACTGCGCGGCAGAGCCCTCAGTGCTCTCACCGTCGCTCCAGGACACCATGGCGGACGGCGGCCGTCGGCGACCGGAGAGGGGAGCGAGCGAGCGTGGGAGCAGAGAGAGCGAGCGTGGGAGCAGAGAGGAGAGCGAGCGAGATCTGGTCGGGCGCGGGCGGTCTGTCTCTGCCGACCCGACCGCGTCTGTCTTAAGCACAAACGGCGCCGTCACCGCGTCCGTTACGCCATGTCACGCATATTGGGCCCCACCCGTCGGAAATGCCCTCAACCGCGCGAAATCACTTGTTCAGTGCAATCTGCAACACTGTTACTGAATCCGTGGTGAATTTTGCAAATGATTAGCGACCAGGTTGTTTTCTGCAAGATAAGCCCCAAATGTGGTGGTTTCTTGCAATTCGCTCCAGTTCAGTGAGACGTGGTAAAAAAATAAATTTTTTTGCGGGGAAAGTGTGTTTTATTCCTCGGTAATAGAATTACAGTCTGCTAGTACATCTTCAGTTATACTCTCTGGCACACGGCGCCAACTGACAAGCGGTGCTATCACCAGAACGACCAATATTAGCAAGACTATGAGCAACTCTATTTTGATGACCCTCGATTTTCTGTGATATAAACCCATGCAACTCCAGAAGTTTCTTGATCTCTAACATAAGATGTCCATAGGCAGAGCAATCCAGCGAATCATTTGATAAAGCCGCAACGACACGCCAGCTGTCAAACTGAATCACAATTGGAATGTCTATCTGTTGCATACTCATTGATAGTCCTTCTGGCACCACACTAACTTCTGATTCTAGGGCATCATTGCAGTGAAATAGGTAACGATAAGCTGAAAAGATGACCACCCCATCTGAATCTCTAAGAACCATACGCGAACCTGCCCTCCTAGATTCTTTCACAAACGACCCATCAACTGATAACGCCACCCAGCCAGGAGGCGGCCTAGGCCAAGGGGATGATGTTTTACGCGTGGAGCCGGAGCTGCATGCACCATGTTCAGTCTACTAAGATCCAGCCACACATTTGTCAATCTTTCAACAATCAGGCTTTGGTATTTTTCCTGCTCGGCTAACCGCTTTTCTAGGACGCGAATAGTGATCTGACGTCCAGCCATCCGAGCGGGCATTAGTTTTTTTTAGGCAAAAGAGTTGAATTTAGTGCATTCTGCAATTTTACGCACACTACTACAAGATGAGCCAGCCCATGTAGCATCGTTCTTTTTTTGAATCGCTGTCCTAGCCGGTTCATGAAGCTTCTAGAAGACTCCGGCCAGTTTTGAGAAGCTGACAGTTTTGGGAAGCTTCTAGAAGCTTCCAACCAGTTCTTTATGTTTCTGTGGGTTTTTCTTTTTCCTTTTCTTCACTTCTATTTTATTGTATTTTATTTTCTTTCGTTTTCACAATGCATGAACTTTTTTCAAAATTATTGAACTTTTAAGATCATTGCATTTTTTTTCAAAATCAATGACCTTGTTCCAAAGTTGTGAATTTTATTCAAACCTTTTTGTCGCGTGTGACTGGCCGGCTCATGACAAAGGCTGTGTGGGCGCCAGTTTGCTTTGCCAGTGCATGAAGCATTGTACAGGACTCCTCATCCGAGCGAACATTTTGATCGCGCTGTGTCCGTCGACTTACCTCCGGATTATTCTCCAGTCTCACCGTCTGCGTAGCTACCGTTGTGACTGCGGAGGATGTTGAGTATCGTGATTATTAGAAAAGCTGGGATAGCGTAGGATATTATTCTACCTTGGTTTGTACTCCTATATATATGCCCACGAGGTTCAAGCAATACATTTAACTATTCCACCAAATCTCTTCTCTTCCTTCTAACATGCTGGATGGATGAAGAGGGAGCTCGTACGCTTCACGTTACGGTACATTGTAGTGCGCCGCACAGGGGGCAGAACCAGACTAGGTCCGGCCATTCGCATGCGAGCGCGACGTTGTAGTGCAACTATCCAGCTTAAAAATTGATAGCTCCGTCCTCACACCTTAAGCGCCAAGGAGAGTTTTGAAAAAATTGGAAAGAATATCAGGTGTTTTAAAGAAAAAGGTGTGTGAATTTGAAAAAGTTTCACGCATATAAAAAAAAACTAAACAAAAACCAGGAAGCAATCCGATTGGAAGCTTCGAGAAGCTTCCCAAACCGGAAGCTTCACAAAACCGGGGAAGGAAATTACCCTCTCGTGTGCTTGAGCGCTTCGATGGGCTGGCGCATTAAGAGTCGTAGCGAGGGAGAGGTGTGTGCGCTGGTATGCACGCTAGCCTATATTGGGCAATTAAGGCACCAAATAGGCGATTACTTAGAAATACCCAAAAATGCAAAGCAACTGCATGTAATTGTGTGCATTTTGTTTATTCGATTTACATGTTTAGGTTTATACAATTTTATCTGTTTAGAAGGTATTAATACTTCGGTAAATGGAATATGAAGTTAAGATATGGTACCATTTCGGTATATACCGAGATATTTCAGTAAGGTTTTTGTATAGACCATAATAACCAAACTTTTACGTGAATATAAAAGGAAAATAATAATAAATTACAAAAGTATGACTCAAAAGAAATACTTGTTTATAGAAAAAGTATATATATGTATATATTCATTTTGCAAAAAAATATTATAAGTATACATGCATACATGGATTCATGCTTAGTAGGGGATCTTGATGCATACATGGTAAAAAAGTATATATGCATACATTTCAGGTATGGACGTGCTTACCATTTCTTTTAAGAGAAAAATGACTATGTTACAAGAAAAATGTACGTGCTTAGTAGGGGATCTTGCTGCCACGCACAAAAAATGACTACTGGTATGTTTGTTCGCCTAAAGAAATATAAATATATTTTTACTTCAGTTTATTCGGTAAAACTTTTGGTTTTTCAGTATATACCATAAAAACCGAATTAAAAAGGTATGGAAAGTTCATAACATTCTGATAACAGAAACCATAAAAACCCTAAAATTTGTTTGGTCTGGTTTATTTTTTTAATCTTTTTTTTGGTTTTAAAATGCACAGAGTGACCCGCATGGGATCGAGGGCAAAATTGAGCAGTTTGCGAAGTCACTTGCCTTCAAAAAAAGAAGGCGCAAGGCTTCTCCCTACCCTGCAGAAAATAAAAATGACTGACCTCTCGCTGTTGAATGGTTTGTTGCTAGCCAAAGGAGCTGATGGGCGATGGTAGTTATAAAAGGCGCGAGCCACTAAAAGAACTATCTCCAACAATAGATAAATATATTTTTTGATTTTCTTGGAAAAAATTGAATTCTATACAGTTTTTGAAAAAGTAAAATAAGTTCAAAATTTCGTAGAATTTTTTAACATGTGAATTTTTTGAATTATGTAAACAATTTTTAAAAATTATGAACAAACTTTGGAAAGTACGAACATGTTTGGAAAACTTGAACTTTTTTTAAAAAAATGTGAAGGGTTTTTGAAAGCCTTCTTAGCTGTGTAAAATATTTGAGATTTGTGATATTTTTTCTTAAATTCTAATAATTCCTTGAATTGAGATTTTTTAAAGAAATCACACTTTTTTTAAACATGAACATTTTTTAATTCTGTTTTTTCTAAATGTTAACAATCTTGAAATTGGTGAACAATTTTTAAATTATGAGCATTATCTGAAAATTGTGAACAAATTTTACAACCTGATTATTTATAAATGCAAACAATTTCTAAATATCTGAACAAAATTCGGATATGGGAACATATTCTGAAAGTATGAATTAAAAAAACAGAAAAAAATAAACCAAAAGTAAATCCAGAAAACGAAAAAGATTAAGATTTAGGAACGTCTTAGAAGGTTCCCCAAACCGGTCACCTTCTAGAAGGTTCACGAACTGGTGGCTGGCACGCCTTGTAGGCCGGCCCATTCAATCGATCAGGGTCTGACTATTTTCCGGAAAATGCTGCAAATAGGAAGTTCCGTTGAAGAGAGCGAATGTATCATTCGCTCAAATATTCCCCTTAGCGCGACCCAGGTGAGAGCGAATGAATTATGAAAAACCTATGTGACGCATATTGCGTCAAACTGTCAACGAATCGCACAGGGGGATGCGGCTACCGAGCGATTCGGGCCGGTTTTTCCGGTTTTGGGAACCTTCTAAAGCGTTCCCAGCCGGTTCTTACTGGTTTTGGGAGCCATCGAGAAGGTTCTGAGCCAGCTTTTCATTTTTCCTTTTCTCTTTCTTTTTTTACTCTTTTTTTTTCTTCTTCCGTTTTCTATTTTTCTTTTCTTTTCTTTTCGTTAGTTTTTTGTTTTCTTTCATTTTTCCTTTCCAAGTTAATTTCTCTTTTCAACAAATTTTCCTTCTTTGATTTCTTATTTATTTTTCTATTCTTCTCTTTTTTCCAAACTTTTTTCAAAACATTCAATTTTTTTTCATGTTTCCAAAAAAATGTTCTCAAAATTAAAAAATTGTTCTCATTACACAAAAAAGTTCAAAACTTTTGAAATTCATAAAATGTATCAGATTTCAATTTTTTTTTCACGTATTGAAAAAATTCACGCTTCCAAATTTGTTAGGGATTTTTCAAAATTATTCTCCGTTACAAAATTTGTTCTCGAGATTCAAAAAATATTTGTGCTTTAAAATTTTGTTCACGTTTCGAAATTGGTTCTCAAGATTTAAAAAATGTTTGTGCTTTAAAAAATTGTTCAAAAATTCCAAAACGTTCATGTTTTCAAAAAATGTTTAGTTTAAAAAAATGTTCTCAAAATTCAAAAATTGTTCTCGTTACACAAAAAAGTTCAAAACTTTCGAAATTCAGAAAATGTACCGGATTTCAATTTTTTATTCATGTTTTAAAAAAATTCATGTTTCCAAATTTGTTTGGGATTTTTTAAAATTGTTCTCCGTTTCGAAATTTGTTCTTAAAATTAAAAAAATGTTCATGCTTTAAAAAATTGTTCATGCTTCGAAATTTTCCTCCGTTTCAAAATTTGTTCTCAAGATTCAAAAAATGTTCATGCTTTAAAAAATTGTTCACAAATTCCAAAATCTGCGTGTTTTCAGAAAATGTTTGGTTAATTCAAAATTTGTTCGCGTGCAAAAGTGTTCATGTTTCCAAATCTTGTTTTGGAATTCGAAAAATGTTCCTGTTCGGTTTTTTGGGTAGTTTAAAAAATGTTCCGTTTTAAAAATAATCGCTGCTCTAGAATACATTTGCGTGTTTAAAAATGTTTGAGATTTCTCAAAATTCTGAACAAATTTGAAAAATGTTCCCGTTTGATAAAACATTCATGTTTTGTTGTCGAAAAAAAGTTTTGTGTTTGAATTTTTTAAAATACTCGGATCGGCGTTTGAGTTTCTTAAGGTGTTGCGCTGTATTGTAATCAAGAATGGTCACTAGCTCAACTGGTTAGAGTCATATGCTCTCAAGCAGCCGGTCTTGGTTTCAAACCACGGCAGAAGGCGACGCATAGGAACTCCCAATGAATCATTCGCTCAAAGAAGCCCCTCAGCGCGACCCAAGCACGTTTTATGCCCATGGGCCTCACTAAAAACAAATTCATGCTCAACAAGGAAATGCCTTAAAGGCACACCGTTGTGGCCCATTAAAAAGGCTATAAAAATTTAAAAAGGTTAAAAGGGAGTATTTGCCGGCCTTAAAAAGGAGACTAAGGGAGTGTTTGGGTCCTCTCCGCTCCTCTAACTCTGCTCCCGGAGCGCACTAGACTTCAGCTCACTTTGACGGAGCTGCCAAAACCGAGCTCCACCAACTCCGTGGAGTGGAGACATTCCGAACAGGGCCTAAGAAGAAAAAAAAAGAGAAAAAGGCCATCTGACATGTAACAAAAAAATTGCCATGATCAAGATTTCTTACACATGGATGTATATAAAAACGGAAAAGCTTATCTTCTGCCGGCCGATCGCGCGCGCCCATCCGCCGGCTCCGTGTCTGTCGGATCGTCTTTTCTTCAGACGGATGAGAGCACCCCACACCCACACGCACGTTTCTGTAGCTCAGCTGTGTACACGTTTTGTTTCAGAAATGGTTTTTGCAACTGACCACGTGTTTCAAAGCGAGGAGTGGTGGTTAGATCCAGCAACAGAGAGGCAGAGTCCCGTGCGGCTGGGACGGAGACGGCGACTAGGTGGTCGAGGGCGGCTAGGCGACCGCGACAGACCAGTCGCGCTAGCGACAACGACGTGACCCGAGGTCGCTGACGTCTACACAAGAAGGTAAGCATCCTTTCACCACTAGATCCACAGATCCCCCCCCCCCAATTCCTGTAGGGGCGACATCAAGGGATGCGGTGGTAGGGACGGTGACGGGCTGGTGCTCTCATTGCGGTGGTGGGCGGTAGTGGTGGTGTCCTGTTGCGGTGGCGTTTTTGTTGTGCTCCGCCATGTTTCGTCGTTGTGCTCCCCGCTGCGGTGATGGTGCTCCGCAACTGTTGTAGGAGGAGAGGGTGGTAGTTTGTACCGGGGGGAGGAGGTCGCGAGGTCGCCGGTGTAGTAGGAAGAGGTGGTTGCCGATGTAGTCGGAGACGAAGTGGACGTCTGCGTAGTAGGAAGCTCATAACATTTGCTGGGGTCGCCGGCGTAGTAGACATGTCATGTGGCTCTCACTAAACTTCTTGTGTCCACAAGCCTCTTGATAAATCCAAATTCTTCAATTATTTTATCAAAATTCCAGATACTTGATTCATAATTTCAAATCATACATATGGCTTTGGAATATTTATATCATTCCAGTATTCCAAGAAAACCCTTTTTGGTTGTATCTTATATACATCCTATTTGAAATCTCTTTCAAAAAGAATTTCTTACTCATCTTTATATATCAATAATACTCACCATTGTAATCCATTAAAACTTTTAGTATTGCTACTAACAAGAAGATTTGACAAAATCAATTCTTCCATTCCTACAAAACTCTTTTGTAATACTTTTCTTTCAGGATCATTACCTGTGAACAATCGAAGATCCATTTATACACCTACTGAAGGTTTCTCCAAGTTCAAAACTTGTTCCTTGCACATGGATTTCACTTTGGATTTAAATGGTTTGAGTAATACCTATCTTAGCTGGGCGCCATCACTGCTTCTCGTAGTGCGCTGGTTTCATCTTCTTCTAAGATAAAATATTCAGTAGATTCAACATTCTTTCTGAACTTTGCATTTTGTTACAGTCTTAACTGAAGCTCCACATCTAGTGTAGCAGTTTCTTTGCTTAGTTTTATAACAAAAATATTTTAGAACATTTCTGGTTAAGTCTTGTTATAATTTTAAGCCAGAGATTAATTATCTCAATAAGTTATATTACCCCCTTCCCACTTGATCTTTTATGACAAACTTTTTTCCTTGAAAAAAATCATTTTATGACAAACTTTTTTCCTTTGATCTTTCTGAGAGGAACACAAAACTTACAATCAACAATTTGTCTGAAATATTCTATAACCCTTTATAGTTTTATCACACATTTAGATGATGCATCTGTTTAGTGCATATTATGATGTTTCATCTATAAATCCCCAAAAATAATAACAAGAGCAGATCGGTAATAATAACTCCACAATTATTCAGTTACTTGCTAAAATTATGACTTAGATATATTTCTTCACGAAAGAAGAATCCTTATGTAAGTAAATTATATTTACTCATAACATTGATGAAGTATAAAAATTCTCTGCGCCCTGTTATTGAAGGAAATATGCCCTAGAGGCAATAATAAAGTTATTATTTATTTCCTTATTTCATGATAAATATTTATTATTCATGCTAGAACTATATTAACCGGAAACTTAGTATATGTGTGAATACATAGACAAAACATAGTGTCCCTAGTATGCCTCTACTAGACTAGCTCGTTAATCAAAGATGGTTATATTTCCAGCAATAGACATGTGTTGTCATTTGATGAATGGGATCACATTATTATAAGAATGATGCAATGGACAAGACCCATCCGTTAGCCTAGCATTATGATCGTTACAGTTTCATCGCTACTGCTTTCTTCATGACTTATACATGTTCCTCAGACTATGAGATTATGCAACTCCCGAATACCGGAGGAACACCTTGTGTGCTATCAAACGTCACAACGTGATTGGGTGATTATAAAGATGCTCTACAGGTATCTCCAAAGGTGTTTGTTGGGTTGGCATAGATCGAGATTAGGATTTGTCACTCCGTATATCGGAGAGGTATCTCTGGGCACTCTCGGCAATGCACATCACTATAAGACTTGCAAGCAATGTGACTAATGAGTTAGTTACGGGATGAAGTATTACGGAACGAGTAAAGAGACTTGCCAATAACGAGATTGAACTAGGTACTATGATACCGACGATCGAATCTTGGGCAAGTAACATACCGATGACAAAGGGAACACCGTATGTTGTTATGCAGTTTGACCAATAAAGATCTTCATAGAATATGTAGGAGCCAATATGAGCATATAGGTTCCGCTATTGGTTATTGACCGGGAGATGTGTCACGGTCATGTCTACATAGTTCTCGAACCCGTAGGATCCGCATGCTTAATGTTCGATGATGATTTGTATTATGAGTTATGTGTTTTGATGACCGAAGTTTGTTCGGAGTCCCGGATGAGATCACAGACGTGACGAGGAGTCTCGAAATGGTCGAGACGTAGAGATTCATATATTGGAAGGCTATATTCGGATATCAGAAAGGTTCCAAGTGATTCGGGTATTTTTCAGAGTACCGGTCAGTTACGGGAATTCACCGGGGGAAGTTAATGGGCCTTATTGGGCTTTAGTGGAGAAAGGGAAGAAGGGCCACGAGGTGGCGCGTGCCTCCCCCCTGCCCAAACCAAATTGGACAAGGGGTGGGGGCACCCCCCTCCCTTTCCTTCTCCCTCTCCCTCCTTTCATTCTTTCCTACTCCGAAAAGGAAAGGGATCCTACTAGGACTTGGGAGTCCTAGTAGGACTCCCTACACTTGCCCCCCCCCTAGGAGGGCCAGCCTCTCTCCCTCCCTCCTTTATATACATGGGCAAGGGGCACCCCAAAGGCACACCAAGTCTTCTCTTAGCCGTGTGCGATGCCCCCTCCACAGTTACACACCTCGGTCATATCGTCGTAGTGCTTAGGCGAAGCCCTGCGCCGGTAACTTCATCATCACCGTCGCCACGCCGTTGTGCTGACGAAACTCTCCCTCGGCCTCAACTGGATCAAGAGTTCGAGGGACGTCATCGAGCTGAACATGTGCTGAACACGGAGGTGCCGTACTTCCGGTACTTGGATCGGTTGGATCGCAAAGACGTTCGACTACATCAACCGCGTTACTAAACGCTTCCGCTTTCGGTCTACGAGGGTACGTGGACACACTCTCCCCTCTCGTTGCTATGCATCACCTAGATAGATCTTGTGTGATCATAGGAATTTTTTTGAAATTACCGCGTTCCTCAACAGTGGTATCAGAGCCAGGTCTATGCATAGATGTTATATGCACGAGTAGAACACAAAGAGTTGTGGGTGATAATAGTCATACTGCTTACCATCAATGTCTTACTTTAATTCGGCGGTATTATTGGATGAAGCGGCCCGGACCGACATTACATGACCGCGTTCACGAGACTGGTTCTCCCGACGTGCTTTTGCACATAGGTGGCTGGCGGGTATATGTTTCTCCAACTTTAGTTGAATCGAGTTTGACTACGCCCGGTCCTTGTTGAAGGTTAAAACATCACACTTGACGAAAAATCATTGTGGTTTTGATGCGTAGGTAAGAATGGTTCTGGCTAGAAGCCCGTAGCAGCCATGTAAAACTTGCAACAACAAAGTAGAGGACATCTAACTTGTTTTTGTAGGGCTTGTTGTGATGTGATATGGTCAAGGCATGATGTGATATAAATTGTTGTATGATATGATCATGTTTTGTAAAAAAGTTATCGGCAACTGGCAGGAGCCATATGGTTGTCGCTTTATTGTATGCAATGCAATCGGCATGTAATTGTTTTACTTTATCACTAAGCTGTAGCGATAGTCGTAGAAGCAATAGTTGGCGAGACGACAACGATGCTACGATGGAAATCAAGGTGTCGCGCCGGTGAAGATGGAGATCATGACGATGCTTCGATGATGGAGATCATGAGCACAAGATGATGATGGCCATATCATGTCACATATTTTGATTGCATGTGATGTTTATCTTTTATGCATCTTATTTTGCTTAGTATGGCGGTAGCATTATAAGATGACCCCTTACTAAATTTCGAGGTATAAGTGTTCTCCCTGAGTATGCACCGTTGCTACAGTTCTTCATGCTGAGACACCAGTGATCGGGTGTGATAAGCTCTACGTTCACATACAACGGGTGCAAGCCAATTTTGCACACGCAGAATACTCGGGTTAAACTTGACGGGCCTAGCATATGCAGATATGGCCTCGGAACACTGGAGACCGAAAGGTGGAGCGTGAATCATATAGTAGATATGATCAACATAGTGATGTTCACCATTGAAAACTACTCCATCTGACGTGATGATCGGACATGGTTTAGTTGATATGGATCACGTGACCATTTAGATGACTAGAGGGATGTCTATCTAAGTGGGAGTTCTTAAGTAATATGATTAATTGAACTTTAATTTATCATGAACTTAGTCCTGGTAGTATTTTGCAAACTATGTTGTAGATCAATATCTCGCGTTGTAGCTTCCCTATGTTTTTATATGTTCCTAGAGAAAACTAAGTTGAAAGATGATAGTAGCCATTATGCGGACTAGGTCCGTGATATGAGGTTTATCCTCATTGCTGCACAGAAGAATTATGTCCTTGATGCACCGCTAGGTGAAAGACCTATTGCAGGAGCAGATGCAGACATTATGAACGTTTGGCTACCTCAATATGATGACTACTGATAGTTTAGTGCACCATGCTTTACGGCTTAGAACGGAGACTTCAAAAACGTTTTGAAATCCACGGAGCATATGAGATGTTCCAAGAGCTGAAATTGGTATTTCAGACTCATGCCCGTGTCGAGAGGTATGAGATCTCTGACAAATACTTCGCCTAAAAGATGGAGGAGAATTGCTCAGCTAGTGAGCATGTGCTCAGAATGTCTGGGTAGTACAATCGCTTGAATCAAGTGGGAGTTAATCTTATAGATAAGATAGTGATTGACAGAGTTCTCTAGTCACCATCACCAAGTTACTGGAACTTCGTGATGAACCATAGTATGCAAGGAATGACAAAAACGATTCTCGAGCTCTTCATGATGCTGAAATCGATGAAGGTAGAAATCAAGAAAAAGAATCAAGTGTTGATGATTGACAAGACCACTAGTTTCAAGAAAAGGGCAAAGGGAAAGAAAGGGAACTTCAAATAGAATGGCAAGCAAGTTGTCACTCCCATGAAGAAGCCTAAAGACTAGAACTAAGCCTGAAACTGAGTGCTTCTAATGCAAAGGAAATGGTCACTGGAAGCGGAACTACCCCAAATAATTGGCGGATAAGAGGGATGGCAAAGTGAACAAAGGTATATTTGATATACATGTTATTGATGTGTACCTTACTAGTGCTCGTAGTAACCCCTGGGTATTTAATACTTGTTCAGTTGCTAAGATTAGTAACTCGAAACAGGAGTTACAGAATAAACAGAGACTAGTTGAGGGTGAAGTGACGATGTATGTTGGAAGTGGTTCCAAAATTGATATGATCATCATCGCACACTCCCTATACTTTCAGGATTAGTACTGAACCTAAATAAAAGTTATTTGGTGTTTGCGTTGAGCATGAATATGATTAGATCACGTTTATTGCAATACGGTTATTCATTTAAGATAGAGAATAATTGTTATTCTGTTTACATGAATAAAACCTTCTATGGTCATACACCCAATGTTGATGGTTTATTGAATGTCGATCATGGTAATACACATATTCATGCCAAAAGATGCAAAGTTGATAATGATAGTGCAACTTATTTGTGGCACTGCCGTTTGGGTCATATCGGTGTAAAGGACATGAAGAAACTCCATAAAGATGGACTTTTGGAATCCCTTGATTACGAATCATTTGATACTTGTGAACCGTGCCTTATGGGCAAGATGACTAAAACTCCGTTCTCCGGAACAATGGAACGAGATAGTGACTTATTGGAAATAATACATACCGATGTATGCAGTCCAATGAGTGTTGATGCTCGTGGCGTGTATCGTTACTTTCTGACCTTCACGGATGATTTAAGCAGATATGGGTATATCTAGTTAATGAAACACAAGTCTGAAATATTTGAAAAATTCAAAGAATTTCAGAGTGAAGTGGAGAATCATCGTAACAAGAAAATAAAGTTTCTATGATCTGATCATGGAGGAGAATATTTGAGTTACGAGTTTGGCCTTCATTTAAAACAATATGGAATAGTTTCACAGCTCACGCCACCCGGAACACCACAGCATAATGGTGTGTCCGAACGTTGTAACCGCACATTATTGGATATGGTGCGATCTATGATATCTCTTACTGATTTACCACTATCGTTTTGGGGTTATGCATTAGAGACAGTTGCATTCACTTTAAATAGGGTACCATCAAAATCCGTTGAGATGACGCCTTATGAACTGTGGTTTGGCAAGAAACCAAAGTTGTTGTTTCTTAAAGTTTGGGGCTGCGATGCTTATGTGAAAAAGTTTCAGTCTGATAAGATCGAACCCAAATCGGAGAAGTGCGTCTTCATAGGATACCAAAGGAAGCTTTTGGGTACACCTTCTATCACAGATCCGAAGGCAAGATATTTCTTGCTAAGAATGGATCCTTTCTAGAGAAAGAGTTTCTCTCGAATGAAGTGAGTGGAAGGAAAGTAGAACTTGATGAGGTAATTGTACCTTCTCCCTTATTGGAAAGTAATTCATCACAGAATTCAGTTCCAGTGATTCCTACACCAATTAGTGAGGAAGCTAATGATGATGATCATGAAACTTCAGATCAAGTTACTACCAAACCTCATAGGTTTTCCAGAGTGAGATCCGCACCAGAGTGGTACGGTAATCCTGTTCTGGAAGTCATGTTACTAGACCATGGTGAACCTATGAACTATGAGGAAGCGATGATGAGCCCAAATTCCGCGAAATGGCTTGAGGCCATGAAATCTGAGATGGGATCCATGTATGAGAACAAAGTGTGGACTTTGGTGGACTTGCCCGATGATCGGCAAGCCATAAAAATAAATGGATCTTCAAGAGGAAGACGGACGCTGATAGTAGTGTTACAATCTACAAAGCTCGACTTGTCGCAAAAGGTTTTCGACAAAGTTCAAGGTGTTGACTACAATGAGATTTTCTCAACTGTAGCAATGCTTAAATCCGTCTAAATCATGTTAGCAGTTGCCATAATTTTTGAAATCAGGCAAATGGATGTCAAAACTGAATTCCTTAAATGGGGATTTCTTAAAGAAGAGTTGTATATGATGCAACTAGAAGGTTTTTTTTATCCTAAAGGTACTAACAAGGTGTGCAAGCTCCAATGATCCATCTATGGACTGGTGCAAGCATCTCGGAGTTGGAATATACGCTTTGATAAGTTGATCAAAGCATATAGTTTTATACATACTTGCGGTGAAGCCTGCATTTACAAGAAAGTGAGTGGGATCACTACAGCCTTTCTGATAAGTATATGTGGTTGACATATTGTTGATCGGAAATAATGTAGAATTTTCTAGAAAGCATAAAGGAGAGTTTGAAAGGAGATTTTTCAAAGAAAGTCCTCAGTGAAGCTGCTTATATATTAGGCATCAAGATCTATAGAGATAGATCAAGATGCTTGATAAGTTTTTTCAATGAATACATACCTTGACAAGTTTTTGAAAGAGTTCAAAATGGATCCGTCAAAAAAGGAGTTCTTGTCTGTATAACAAGGTGTAAAGTTGAGTAAGACTCAAAACCCGACCACAACAGAAAATAGAAAGAGAATGAAAGTCATTCCCTATGCCTCAGCCATAGATTCTACAAAGTATGCTATGCTGTGTACCAGGCCTATTGTGTACCTTGCATGAGTTTGGCAAAAGGGTACAATAGTGATCTAGGAGTAGATCACTGGACAACGGTCAAAATTATCCTTAGTGAGAAATAAGGAAATGTTTCTCGGTTATGGGGGTGATAAAGAGTTTGTCGTAAAGAGTTACGTCGATGCAAGCTTTTACGCCAATCCAGATGACTCTAAGTCTCAATCTGGATACATATTGAAAGTGGGAGCAATTAGCTGGAGTAGCTCCATGCAGAGCATTGTAGACATAGAATATTTGCAAAATACGTACGGCTCTGAATGTGACATGACCCGTTGACTAAACTTCTCTCATGAGCAAAATACAATCACACCTTAGTACTCTTTGGGTGTTAATCACATAGCAATGTGAACTAGATTATTGACTCTAGTAACCCCTTTGGGTGTTGGTCACATGGTGATGTGAACTATGGGTGTTAATCACATACAGATGTGAACTATTGGTGTTAAATCACATGGCGATATGAACTAGATTATTGACTCTAGTGCAAGTGGGAGGCTGAAAGAAATATGCCCTAGAGGCAATAATAAAGTTATTATTTATTTCCTTATTTCATGATAAATGTTTATTATTCATGCTAGAACTGTATTAACCGGAAACTTAGTACATGTGTGAATACATAGACAAAACATAGTGTCCCTAGTATGCCTCACTAGACTAGCTCGTTAATCAAAGATGGTTATGTTTCCTGACCATAGACATGTGTTGTCAGTTGATGAAAGGGATCACATCATTAGGAGAATGATGTGATGGACAAGACCCATCTGTTAGCCTAGCATTATGATCATTACAGTTTCATTGCTACTGCTTTCTTCATGACTTATACATGTTCCTCAGACTATGAGATTATGCAACTCCCAAATACCGGAGGAACACCTTGTGTGCTATCAAACGTCACAACGTAACTGGATGATTATAAAGATGCTCTACAGGTGTCTTCAAAGGTGTTTGTTGGGTTAGCATAGATCGAGATTAGGATTTGTCACTCCGTATATTGGAGAGGTATCTCTGGGCCCTCTCGGTAATGCTCAACACTATAAGCCTTGCAAGCAATGTGACTAATGAGTTAGTTACGGGATGAAGTATTACGGAACAAGTAAAGAGACTTGCCGGTAACGAGATTGAACTAGGTACGATGATACCGACGATCGAATCTCGGGCAAGTAACATACCGATGACAAAGGGAACAACGTATGTTGTTATGTGGTTTGACCAATAAAGATCTTCGTAGAATATGTAGGAGCCAATATGAGCATCCAGGTTCTGCTATTGGTTGTTGACCGGAGATTTGTCTCGGTCATGTCTACATAGTTCTCGAACCCGTAGGGTCCGCACGCTTAACGTTTGATGATGATTTTTTTGAAGGGAGACTAGCAAAGCTGGGCTTTTTCATTATGATAGGTAGGGAGCAATATGTTCATAGACCAAGACGGTCATAAGGAGGAAAAAGAAGAGGTAACTATAAGAAGAAGGAAAAGAGGAAAGGAAAGTACATCATAGGCGAAATCTCTCAGCCTGGGTCCCTGAAGGGCGACAACAGGTAGGATGCACCCTCCAGTCTCCACAAATCCAACTCTCCTCGAATCTCCCTTAGTGTGGTTTCCACCGTTGAAGATTTGTTGTTGAAGATTCTATTGTTCCGCTCGAGCCATATCCTCTAAGACACCAGGATCATCATTGATTTGATGCCCTTCTTTTGATCAGTCGTCGTGTTGGAGATGATAGATATCCTCATCTCTTTTGAGCTTTCTGGGCTTTGCCATCCAATGGGATCAAGTGATCTGCATCCTGAACAGGCCACAACCTTTTGCCAGACCATCTTAGCATGCAAACATTCCCCACAGAATGTGCAGCGAGGTCTCCAAGTTGCGCAAGCATAGAGGGCAAAAATAGTTGGCCAGCCTCGATGTTGTAGGCGATCAGCGCACCACAGCCTATCCAACATGAGCAGCCAAATGAAGAACTTGCAGCGGGGGGGGGGGGGGGGAGCCCAACCCTGCCAGAACATGTTTTTGAAAGGAGAGTCCACCCTGCCAGCAAACTGCAGTTTGTAAGCGGCCGCAATGGAGTAGGTTCCAGATGCGGTTGTTTTCTAGGTGATCAAATCCGCAGCGCTGGTGATGAGGCTCGTCTCTGCGTTTCGGAACAGTCTCCAGAGGCAGCAGAACTGCTCGAGGAAATCATCAGTGAAAGGTGGCCTTCTGATGTCTTGTATCCATCTGTGTCCGTCCAGCGCCTCCCTGATAGACCGGGCCTTTGCTCTTCATCGCTTATACAGCGCCGGGGCAATTTCTCGCAAAGGGAGTGGCCCCATCCATGTTGATTCCCAGAACAGAGCAGTTTCACCATCGCCAATCCTGACAGATGTGGCAGCAGCAAAAAGGGCTCGGTCCCGCTCATCGCATGGGATGGCCGAGCCAACCCAAGGCCTGTTTGGTTCGGCCCAGGACAGCCATAGCCAGCGGAGATGAAGCACTCTGGCAAATTTCTGGAGATCATGGATCCCGAGACCGCCCAGCTCCACCGGGGAGCATACTTGGCGCCAACTGACCTTACTCTTGCCACCCGTAAGGTTTTCATCTTGCGCCCATAGGAACTTTCTGCAGATTTATCTATGTCCTTGAGGAAGCCGGCGCTTGCCTGAATTGTGGTGAGCGCGAAGGTAGGGATAGCCGTGAGCACCGAGCGCACGTCTGCCGGCGACATTCATTAGTCTACCCTTCCAGCTAGCTAACTTTGCCCTAATTCTATCAAAGAAGAATTGCAGGTGCACCTTTCGGAGCCTACCTAAGGTGATGGGAAGACCAAGGTATGTGATTGGGAAGGCACTACTAGGAAAAGGCTAATTAGTGGTGCACCTGTTTTGGCCATTAATGGCGCACTACAGGTGCGCCACTATCATCACACCACTGGTAATTTTTAGTAATGGCGCACCTATAGTGCGCCATTACTATGCCTAGAGGTGCGCCATTACTATCTAACTTAGTAATGGCGCACCACATAGAAGTGCGCCATTACTAACACATTTTTTTCATTTTTTTAGAATTTTTTTCCATTTTTTTTGTTTTTTTCTTAATCTCGGGTCACTATGGCTTAATCTCGGGTCAATATGCTTAATCTCAAGTCAAATCGCACTCCGTGGTCAAACTTCCTGAAAGGTCACCCAACCTCACACTACTCCAGCCCAAGCAATTATTGGGCATGGGATTCCATTGAGGAGGACCGCAGAGGACGATGTGGCCAAGAGAACGGAGATCCAGTTGCGCCACCCGAGCGAGAAGCCTAAATTTAATAGCAACTCCAGTAGGTATTCCCACGAGATCGAGTCGAAGGCCTTGGTGATGTCCAGCTTAAACTGCAGCATCTGCTTCTTCTTTCTATGGAAACTGCGGGAGGCGTTCCTGATGAAGAGGTAGCTGTCATGGATGCATATATTTTTGAGGAAGGCACGCTGGGCAGGAGATATGATGTTGGCCATCTTAGGTGCAAGTCTGATGGACATGATCTTAGCAATGAGCTTTGCAAAAGAGTGCACCAAACTGATTGGTCTGAACTGTCCGATTTCGGAGGCCTCGGCAAGCTTGGGTAGAAGCACTACG
The DNA here is from genome assembly GCF_018294505.1 of Triticum aestivum. Taxonomy (NCBI): domain Eukaryota; kingdom Viridiplantae; phylum Streptophyta; class Magnoliopsida; order Poales; family Poaceae; genus Triticum; species Triticum aestivum. The sequence goes on from NC_057795.1 coordinate 183,308,074, forward strand.
TTTGCAGAGTTCAGGATCCCTAAGTTTGAGTAGTTCATGTGGTAGAACTGATTTAGAGCATCGAGGAGATCATGTTTGATAGTAGACTAGCAGCTTTGGTAGAATATCCCCGAGAAGCCATCCGGACCCGGGGCGCAATCCGTTGGCGTTTGCTTGATTGCTTGCCAGGCCTCCTCCTCAGAGAATGGGAGATCCATTTCCTCACTGTCGATCTACGGCAAGTTGATCACATCCCAGTTGATTGTGCAGGTGCACCTGAGTTTCTTACCCATGATGCCCTGGAAATGATTGTTGATCACCTCATCCTTCTCCTTGTGGTCGGTCACTCTCTAGTTCCCTTTATTAAGCAATAAGATGAAGTTTTTTCACCGTCTTGCATTGATCTTGGCATGGAAGAAAGTTGTGCTGGCGTCGCCCACCCTAAGTCAATTTTTATTCAGGAGCTCTGTTTCTTTCTCGCCCGTTCGATCGCAGCTAGACCTAATAGTCGTAACTTGAGCTTTTTATGCAGCTCCCATTCTGCATCAGATAGGGCCCTGTTCTCCTGAGCGGTTTCAAGGCGTAGGATAATCTCTTGAGCCATGTGGAATTGCAGCTTTGCATCACTAAACAATCCTTTACTCCACTTCCTCAGGGCACTGGCCATGTGCTACAGCTTGACGTGCAAGGAGAGGATCTTGCAGTTTGACTGGACTGGCCTCATCCAAGCATCAGTGAAAATCTCATGGAACCCTGGAAATTTTGGCTAGAAATTTTCAAAGCGAGAGCTCGCTCTATCGGAAGGAGCACATGCATTTGCCAGGACCAGAGGTCAATGATCGGATATATAGGTTGAGGCGGCGTGCAGCAGGTGTTGAGGGAAGAGGGCATCCCACCTCGTGTTGCAGAACACACGATCAAGGGCAACAAGAGTGGGAGTCTGCTGCTCATTGCTCTAGGTAAATTTCCTATACTTCCTTCTAATTTTGAACAACTCAGCTCTATTGAGTGCTGCTCTGAACTTTCCCATGAGACGTCGGTTCAGGTTTAGGTTGTTTTATCCCTAGCTTCATAGATGAGGTTAAAATCTCCCAGGGCGAGCCAGGGGCGGCTGAAAACAGGCGCAATAGATCATAGTTCATTAAGGAAAGCTTCTTTGAGGCTCACATCAGTTGGGCCGTATACTGTCGTGAGGCAGAATTCCTTATCCTCCGTCAGGGAGTTGGCAGTAGCCGTCATGGAAAACTGAGAGGTGATACAATTACTAAGGTGAACCAGAGAGTTGTTCCAGAAGATGCTGATGCCTTCTCTTGAGCCGTTGGGAGGCAGGTGGCAAACTTGGTCTAGCGTCGCACCCCCAATCTCCCTAGAGAGGGCATCGGTCCAGTCACTAATTTTCGTCTCCTGGAGACAAACAATGGATGGTTTCCAAGCAGCTAGACTTTCCTGAATAGCATGGCGTTTAGCAGGGAAATTTAGGCCTCTAACGTTCCAGGATATGATAGTGCAGGTTGAACTACTCATGGGGGAAACAAGTTTGCAAGCAGAGAAACATCACTAGAGAAGTAAAACAACAGGGTACACATGCCAAACTAGCAAGCGACATCAACAGCGGCGACCACCAGTAGAGCTCTACTGCCGCCATCAATCTACAACTCCTACCATCAACCTGAAGCTGGGAGAACAGGCACACCAGCCCAACTAGGAGGCAGCGGTGAATGCGAGCACCACCAATAGCCCTTGCCCCTTGTTGCCAAATTGCGACGACTACCACTAATCCTGCAGACTGAAAAAAGAAAAACATTCCTAACTCTAATCAGCGCACCACCGGCCTCTGCTAGTTTACACGATGTTTTGCTATCATGGAGCACTCATTCGGCAATGGTGGCTGAGGGAGTCCTGTACTAGGGGGTGTCCGGATAGCCGAACTATCATCATCGGCCGGACTCCAAGACTATGAAGATACAAGATTGAAGACTTCGTCCCGTGTCCGGATGGGACTTTCCTTGGCGTGGAAGGCAAGCTTGGCGATACAGATATGTAGATCTCCTACCATTGTAACCGACTTCGTGTAACCCTAGCCCTCTCCGGTGTCTATATAAACCGGATGGTTTTAGTCCGTAGGACAACGACAATAACAACAATCATACCATAGGCTAGCTTCTAGGGTTTAGCCTCCTTGATCTCGTGGTAGATCTACTCTTGTAACATCCACATCATCAATATCAATCAAGCAGGACGTAGGGTTTTACCTCCATCAAGAGGGACCGAACCTGGGTAAAACATCGTGTCCCTTATCTCCTGTTACCATCCGCCTAGACGCACAGTTCGGGACCCCCTACCCGAGATCCGCCAGTTTTGACACCGACATTGGTGCTTTCATTGAGAGTTCCTCTATGTCGTCACCGATAGGCTCGATGGCTCCTTCTATCATCAACAACGACGCGGTCCAGAGTGAGACTTTTCTCCCTGGACAGATCTTCGTATTCGGCGGCTTTGCACTGCGGGCCAATTCGGTTGGCCATCTGGAGCAGATCGAAAGCTACGCCCCTGGCCGTCAGGTCAGATTTGGAAGTCTTAACTTCATGGCTGACATCCGCGGAGACTTGATCTTCAACGGATTTGAGCCACGGCCGAGCGCGCCGCACTGTCACGATGGGCATGATTTAGCTCTGCTGCCGGACAGTGCCCTGGAGGCCGCACACGAAACCGCTCCGACCCTTGATTCGGAGCCGGCTGCGCAGATTGAGGATGGATGGTTAGACACCGCCTCGGGGGCTGCAACCTCTACGGTGATAGAGCCGAACACTGACTTTGTCCCTTCTGAAGCTCGTGACTCCAAGGTGCCGGACTCCTTGCCGGACTCCGAACCTCCCGCGCCCCCACCAATCAAATCCGACTGGGCGCCGATCATGGAGTTCGCCGCCGCAGACATCTTTGAACACTCACCTTTTGGCGACATTCTGAGCTCGCTAAAATATCTCTCGTTATCAGGAGAGCCCTGGCCGGACTGCGGTCAGGACGGTTGGGATGCGGACGACGAAGAAATTCAAGACCCACCCACCACCCACTTAGTAGCCGCTGTCGATGATCTAACCGACATGCTAGACTTCGACTCCGAAGACATCGACGGTATGGATGACGATGCTGGAGATGACCAAGAACCAGCGCCTACTGGGCGCTGGAAAGCCACCTCGTCATACGACATATACATGGTGGATATCCCAAAGGATGGGAGTGGCGAAGGAACAACGGAGGAAGATCCCTCCAAGAAACAGCCCAAGCACCAGGGTCAGTGGTGCCACTCTAAATCCCGCCACAGCAAGAATGGCGATTCCGACACCAGAGATAATAATACCTGTCGGTGTCAAAACCGGCGGATCTCGGGTAGGGGGTCCCGAACTGTGCGTCTAGGCGGATGGTAACTGGAGACAAGGGACACAATGTTTTACCCAGGTTCGGGCCCTCTTGATGCAGGTAAAACCCTACGTCCTGCTTGATTGATATTGATGATGTGGGTATTACAAGAGTAGATCTACCACGAGATCAAGGAGGCTAAACCCTAGAAGCTAGCCTATGGTATGATTGTTGTTATTCTACAGACTAAACCATCCAGTTTATATAGACACCGGAGAGGGCTAGGGTTACACAAAGTCGGTTACAATGGTAGGAGATCTACATATCCGTATCGCCAAGCTTGCCTTCCACGCCAAGGAAAGTCCCATCCGGACACGGGAAGAAGTCTTCAATCTTGTATCTTCATAGTCTTGGAGTCCGGCCGATGATGATAGTTCGGCTATCCGGACACCCCCTAGTCCAGGACTCCCTCAGTAGCCCCCGAACCAGGCTTCAATGACGACGAGTCCGGCGCGTATATTGTCTTCGGCGTTGCAAGGCGGGTTCTCCTTCAAACTTCATGTACCTGCCGAATAGTGTCCGGCTTCCTTATAAATGTTGCGCTCCTTGGCTTCTACGTCCAATAATGACCCTCTTCCACGTGTCATATGAATGCGAAAAGCTAGGGTATGTTTACATTTTACCCCCTAGCCGTGCGAACGAGCTGCCTATAAGAGAGGCGAGGATCTAGATCCAACTCACACCATCCTCCTTCCGCAAGTACTCATCGAAGTGCCTCTAACAAAAATCCATTCCATCATGGATAGTCGACGCGGCTCCTCCTCTCGCGCTCCCAGCCCTCAGCCAGGAGATTGGGGGAGATGCTCAGTTCCACACAGCGAGCTAGTGACGCTCCAAACCGAGGGATATCTTCCCCCAGCCTTCATGGTTCCGGTTCGAGCCGGACTGGCCACCTTCAGGGGTGGAAAGCAGGCGGAGAGCATCCCCAACCCTTCCAAAGGAGAGCGGGTATGCTTCGTCCCTTATCTAATAAGGGGACTCGGATTTCCCATACATCCGTTTCTCTGGGGGCTCCTGGAGTTCTACGGACTCCAGCTTCACCACCTTACACCTGCCTCCATTCTGCACATCGCGGGCTTTGTAGCTCTTTGCGAGTGTTCTTGGGCATCGAGCCCCATTTGCGCTGTGGAAGAGATTGTTTTGCCTCGTACCCCGTTCTCACGAGGGGTCGATATATCAAGTGGGCGGAGCCGAAATATGGCGCATCGCCGGGACCGGATATCTATCCGGTACCCCGAAGAAGGCGTCCGAAGACTGGCCTTCGGAATGGTTCTACATGGAGGACGCCCCTCTGCCGGATCCAGTTCGGATCGGCCTCCCGGAGTTCAGCAATGCTCCCTTGAAGAAACGCCTGAGTTGGCGCCCGCGGAGCCCTCAACGGGAAGATGATGGGAGCGTCCATTATCTGATGGGCCGGATTAGGTTACTGGTCCACTCCGGATTGACCATGATTGGAATCATGGCCACATGCATTATGCGAGGGGTGCAGCCGCTCCAATATAGGGGCCACCCCATGTGGGATTTCAACGGGGAAGACGATGCCACCCGTCATGGCCGCAGAGGGCCGGGATCGGCCGCCGATCTGGTAAAGTTCCTGTCCGGCTTGTACAAGGGGGAGAAGGAGGACTTCCTCCGCACGAGTCCATTGAATGGATTCTCCATGAATAACCCTCGGAGCTGGATAAGCGGACGTTTTATCTATCCGATCCATATTTCCAAAGTCAAGTGTCTTACTTTCCGATTTTGACGCAGGAGCTGCGCCGGGACGTGGAGGGCATACAAAGCTTGACTCCACAGCCCGAGGATCCGGGACGATCCCTTGATCCGACCTCCGAAGAGGATCCGGACATAAAGGTGGAGCTGATTGACGGGGTGTTCCACCAACTTAGCATGGACAACGTTCTAGTCGCCATTACGGCTGACTACCCCGGTTTATTTCCGGCTTCCCAGGTGACTACGACCGGAGTCCTGACACCATCATTTGATCCATGCTCATTTCTGACCATCCTATACCGATGGTGCATCGCAGGAGGCGTCTTTAAGGCGGGAAGCCGTACCCGCGGCGGCTGACCAGCAAGGGTCAGTTCGGCCTAGCAGGCGGAAGAGGAGTGCGACGCGAATTGAAACGTCGCCGCAACGGTACGGTGCACCGCTGTTTTTAAGGGAAGGATCCCTAGGAGGTATATTAATGCTCATGACTTTTCTAGGAGAAAGAGCGCTCGCCGGACAGTGTCCGGAGAGGTTGCCAATCAAGCCTCCGCCAGCCATGCTCCAACGCGTGGTCCGGAAGGGGAGGCGAACACAAGGCATGAGCCGGATGCTCCTCCAACGGAGGATGCCGACAGGCTGTCCTCCACCAGGTCTGAGGTGGAGAGCGCCATGAATCACAGGCGTCGCCGGACAGTTCTTCGTGACGCGTGTTTCTCCCCGGAGGCGTTGAATGCCTTTAATGAGGGAGACGCGCACCTCTGTGCCGCTCAAGATGGTTTAACCAGAACCATGGAGCAGTATGTGAAGGACATACGGGTAAGCGATTTTAATAGTTATATATGCCAGTAGCCCCCGAGACTTAAAATAGTTAAAATAACTAATTTAAGGATCATTTTTTATGCAGGATCTTACGGAGAAGAATACCCACCTGTCCCAGGAGCTTCAAGAGTGCAAGGCCCAACTTGAGGCCACACTGGCCACCACAGGGGGAGCTACAGAGACCCCCACTGGTAATACATACTTCAAAAAGATAAGTAGTTAATAGAGTGCGGTGTGTGCGTAAATCTGACAATAATATTGCAGAGGGTGTCGGACTAGATCCGGACAAGCAACAGCTACTGCGCCAGCTGAAGGCCGGCGAGAGGGTGCTTATGAAGGTGCAGCAGGAGAGGAACAAGCTCCAAGATGCCCACACCCAGCTAGGAGAAGAGCTGAAAGGTGTTCAGACCCAGCTGTCTGGCTCCGTGAAGGAGAATCAGCGGCTTCGTCGCGGCATTTATAGTAAGTGCTTGAGCAAACTCCTTTGAAAAGAAGAGTTCAATGAGGAAGTCGATTGACAGAAATGTGTCTTTAGGTGTGCTCACAGGTCGCCCTGCGGAGGAAATGCCCGGTTCAACGGGTGACCAACTCCCCGAGCTGATGCAACTGCACGAACATGTTCGGCAAGCGATGAGTGGTGTCGCCCAGGCCTTATGGCCGTCCGTCTCCCTACCGGAAAGCCTTGAAGGGATTGCCGAGAAGCTTCAGGGAGCACGACAGCGCTTCCGTCTGTGGAAGATATCGGCCTGCCGTCAAGGCGCCAGGGAGGCCTGGGCCATGGTGAAGACGTGGTACAAGAAGGCGGATCCGAACCACATGGCCGAGGTCGGACCTGTGGGGCCCGATGGGAAGGAGATCCCTGTGAGCTTAATGTACGGCCAAGTAGAGTTGGCCGCTAAGTATTCCCAACAGGACTGTAAATTAGACAGCCTGTTAGACGGGATTGAAGAGGAGTACAATCAGTCAATTTGACGATGTATTTTAAAATGACATGTAAATGCCTTCTAGCCGGATTGTAGATCGTTTGTCTTTGCCGACCTTTTCGCTTCAACCTCGGGACCCTAGAGTCCGGAGTGTGTCCGAATACCTTCTCAGTTATGAAAAAACCGGGGCATGCATGGAAACCAGGCGTAGGGGTCATTAGTGCTTTATCAGACAAGTGCCCAACTAGTTATGTTATATTACATGGTTAGTAAGAAACATCTTCCAGGGAGAATAGTTCCGTTAGGGGTTCCTTTCCCTGGGAGGCATGCCCTAAAGTGCATGCCCGTACTGCGAAGAGAGCAGAAAAAGCATCTGGGGGCAGATAAGTTAAATAAGTAATAAATCATCTTTCAAGTCACCGACCGAATATTCCCTTAAGAACGCTAGCTTTCGGCTTCACCCAGTCTGAGGTACACATCCGGCTGACCCGGCAGTAACAATCGCAGAGGTGCTCCCTTTACCTCCTAGCCGAACAATCGGGAACGTAGGGGTAAGCACAGGAGCCAGGCAACCCAGCTTGGCCAAAACTTAAGTCATATCGATGCATATAATGGTCAATAAAAGGTACATGCGGAAGTATGACACATGTGTTGGGCATGAAGCCCGTATAAATAAGCTTCTGTTAAAGAAGCCCCCGGGTATAATGAGTGCTAGGAGCACATCAAGTGTGTGCGAGCAATGCGCAAATCAGCCTATCAAAGGCTTTTACTAAAAAAAGTGGGAAGAAGGAGGGGGACAAGAGACAGTGAAAATGTAAAAGGTGGACGGAGGAGGGAGACGAACTCTGAGTCCGGCGTTAGGCGTAGAATCTTCGGAGACGGGCTGCGTTCCATGGGTTCGGCTCAAGTCGGTTGTCAGATGCGTTACGTAGATGGTATGCTCCGCCAGTCAGGACTTGGTCGATGATGAAGGGACCTTACCATTTGGGCTTGAGTTTGTCCTTTTTCTTGTCCGGCAGGCGTAGAACAAGTTCGCCAACATTGTAAGTTTTGGCCCGTACTTCTCTGCTTTGATATCTTCGAGCCTGCTGCTGATAGAATGCGGAACGAGCTTTTGCCACGTCCCGCTCCTCCTCTAAGGCGTCCAAACTGTCCTGCCGATCCAACTCGGCTTCTCTTTCTTCGTACATGCGCACGCGAGGTGAGTCATGAATTATATCGCAGGGCAGAACTGCCTCTGCGCCGTACACCATAAAAAATGGTGTGAATCCGGTAGTGCGGTTTGGCGTGGTCCGCAGCCCCCAGAGTACGGAGTCGAGCTCCTCTACCCAGTGCGTGTTAGATTCCTTGAGGGACCGCACTAGTCTGGGTTTGATGCCGCTCATGATTAGACCATTTGCTCGTTCGACTTGACCGTTAGTTTGGGGGTGATAGACTGAAGCGTAGTCGAGCTTGATGCCCATATTTTTGCACCAGAGTTTAACCTCGTCGGCCGTGAAGTTCGTGCCGTTATCAGTGATGATGCTGTGGGGGACACCATAACGGTGTACTACCCCGGATATGAAGTCTATCACGGGTCCGGATTCGGCCGTTTTAACTGGCTTGGCCTCTATCCATTTGGTGAATTTGTCCACCATGACCAATAGGTATTTTTGCTTGTGGGTTCCCCCTTTAAGGGGTCCAACCATATCAAGCCCCCAGACCGCGAACGGCCAGGTGATGGGTATAGTTTTGAGGGCGGTGGGTGGCATGTGGCTTTGATTAGCAAAGAGCTGGCAACCGACGCATCGTTGGACTAAGTCCTGAGCATCTGCCCGGGCAGTTGGCCAATAAAATCCTGTACGGAAGGCCTTGCCTACAAGGGCCCGGGCTGCGGCGTGGTGCCCACCGAGTCCGGCGTGAATTTCAGCCAGGAGATTTCGCCCTTCCTCTTCGGAGATACACCTTTGAAGGACTCCGGTTGTGCTTTTCTTATAAAGTTCTCCCTCATGGACCTTGTAGGCTTTAGATCGCCGAACTATGCAGCGGGCCTCATTTTGGTCTTCGGGGAGTTCCTGCCTAGTTAAGTAGGCTAGGAATGGTTCCGTCCACGGGGCGATTACTGCCATTATTTCGTGGGCTGAGGGTGTTATTTCATTGGCTAAGCCACCGATTGTGTCAGAATGTTCCGTGTTGGGTGGCGCGGTTGGTTCCGGGTTGCTATTTCCGGACTCCTCTTCCCATAGTACGGATGGCTTAAAGAGCCGCTCCAGGAAGATGTTTGGAGGGACGGCGTCGCGTTTTGCGCCGATGCGTGCCAACACGTCGGCTGCCTGGTTGTTGTCCCGGGCTACGTGGTGGAATTCGAGTCCTTCGAACCGAGCTGACATTTTTAAGACGGCGTTACGGTAGGCTGCCATTTTCGGATCCTTGGCGTCAAAGTCTCCATTTACTTGGGATATTGCGAGGTTTGAATCCCCGCGGACCTCTAGGCGTTGAATGCCCATGGAGATGGCCATCCGGAGACCATGTAGAAGGGCCTCGTATTCGGCTGCGTTGTTGGAGTCCGTGTACATTATTTGAAGTACGTATTGGACTGTATCTCCGGTTGGGGACGTCAAGACGACGCCAGCCCCCAAGCCGGCCAACATTTTAGAGCCGTCGAAGTGCATAATCCAATTGGAGTATGCGCCGTACTCTTTAGGGAGTTCGGCTTCAGTCCATTCGGCGACGAAGTCAGCCAAAACTTGCGACTTTATAGCTCGCCGCGGTTTGTAGGTTATATCGAATGGTAAAAGCTCAATGGCCCATTTTGCAATCCTGCCCGTCGCGTCGCGATTGTTTATGATGTCGTTGAGAGGTACTTCGGAGGCCACTGTTATCGAACACTCTTGAAAGTAGTGTCGCAGCTTCCGGGATGCCATGAACACCGCGTACGCTATCTTTTGATAATGTGGGTACCGGGACTTACATGGAGTTAGGACAGTGGATACGTAGTACACTGGTTTTTGAAGAGGGAATTTGTGCCCTTCTGTTTCTCGTTCGACGACGAGCACCGCGCTTACAACTTGATGTGTTGCCGCGATATATAACAACATTGGTTCGCCCAAGTTGGGCGCGGCCAGGACCGGATTTGTTGCCAGTATGGCCTTTATGTCTTCGAGTCCGGCTGTGGCAGCATCCGTCCATTCGAAGTGTTCGGTGCGCCTGAGGAGGCGGTAGAGGGGCAATGCCTTTTCTCCCAAACGGGAGATGAAGCGGCTTAGGGCCGCCACGCATCCAGTCAATTTTTGTATTTGTTTGAGGTCTTTTGGGATGTCCAATTGTGACAGAGCTCGGATCTTGGCTGGGTTTGCTTCAATTCCTCTACCGGATACAATGAAGCCCAAGAGCTTTCCGGCTGGTACGCCGAAAATGCATTTTTCCGGGTTAAGCTTAATGTCATATGCTCGGAGGTTGTCGAATGTGAGCCTCAAATCGTCTATTAGAGTTTCGACGTGTTTGGTTTTGACGACCACATCGTCTACGTATGCCTCCACTGTTTTGCCGATCTGGGTAGCCAGACATGTCTGAATCATGCGCTGATATGTTGCGCCGGCGTTTTTAAGTCCGAAGGGCATTGTGTTGAAGCAGAATGGTCCGTATGGAGTAATGAATGCCGTTGCGGCCTGGTCTGTTTCCGCCATCTTGATTTGATGGTATCCGGAGTATGCGTCGAGGAAACACAATGAATCGTGCCCCGCGGTAGCATCGATGATTTGGTCGATGCGGGGGAGAGGGAAAGGATCCTTTGGACAGGCCTTATTAAGGTCTTTAAAATCCACACAAAGGCGCCAGGATTTGTCCTTTTTTGGTACCATTACCAGGTTTGCTAGCCAGTCCGGATGTTTTATATCTCTGATGAATCCGGCTTCCAATAGTTTGGCTAGCTCCTCTCCCATTGCCTGTCTTTTGGGTTCGGAAAATCGTCGAAGAGCCTGTTTGACTGGCTTGAATCCTTTTAGGATATTTAGGCTGTGCTCTGCCAGCCTGCGTGGGATTCCTGGCATATCTGAAGGGTGCCAGGCAAAAATGTCCCAATTTTCCCGAAGGAATTCTCGTAGTGCGGCTTCTACATCAGGGTTTAATTGTGCCCCAATGGAGGCCGTCTTTGTGGGGTCCGTAGGATGGACCTGGAATTTGACTATTTTGTGTGCTAGTTTGAAAGACGTGGACTTAGATCTCTTGCCGAGTATCACATCGTCCCTATTCACCATGGAGCGTAGTGCCGTGAGTTCTTCTGCCGCTAGTGCTTCGGATAGTGCCTCTAGGGCTAGTGCGGCTGTCTTGTTTTCGGCGCGGAGTGCTATGTCCGGATCACTGATCAGAGTGATGATTCCATTGGGCCCGGGCATTTTGAGCTTCATGTACCTGTAATGGGGTACGGCTTGGAAAATTGTGAATGCCTCTCGCCCTAATAGAGCGTGATATCCGCTGTTGAACGGGGCCACTTGGAACGTGACTTTCTCGGACCTGTAGTTGTCCGGCGAGCCGACACCACATCTAGTGTGATTTTTCCTGTGCAGCGTACTTCTCGACTAGGGATTATTCCTCTAAAGGTTGTGCTGCTTCGCTCAATGCGGCTCCAGTCTATTTCCATTTTTGGAGAGTTTCCTCGTAGATGAGGTTTAATCCGCTGCCGCCATCCATGAGTACCTTGGTAAGATGAAAGCCGTCCACTATGGGACTGAGGACCAATGCGGCTGGTGCTCGGGCTGTTCGGTATTTAGGTTCGTCGCTGGCATTGAAGGTGATAGCCGTGTCACTCCATGGATTTGTTGTTGCTACTTGGTAGACTTCGGCGAGGCTGCAGATTGTTCGTTTCCGCATATTATTTGATGCGAAAGTCTCGAAGACTGTTGATACCGTACTGGTGCTGTTGGGCTGGTTGTCCGGGGCTAGAAGCCCTTCGCCACTTTTGGCCACCTGCCGTAGTATCCAACATGCCCGGAGGCTATGTCTTGGAGTGGCGCCTTCTGCATTATGGATTTTGCAGGGTCCGCTGAGCCATTCTTCTAGTACGGTTCCATACCCTTTGGGGGGTTTTTGCTTTTTGGTTTTTGACCCAGGTGCTGTAGCGTGGTGCACCCTTTTATTCCAGACTAAGGTTGTGTTCAGGGCCGCCCAAAAGCTAGTTTCGGTTTTCCAGGCACTCTCCATCGCACAGTATTTTCGTACTATGGTTGCCAGGTCGGCGAAGCGCGTGACCTCGCGATGACTTATGGCGTTCATGATTCCCTTGTCCGTGCAATTATTGCAGAAAATAGAGATAGCGCTGTCCTCATGGCAGTCCTTTATCCTGTCCATAACCAGGAGGAATCTGGCCCAGTAATGATGTACTGTTTCATCGGGCTCTTGCCGTATTTGAGATAGATCACTTGTGTTTGGGTGGGCGGGTGGAACTAAATTCGGAGCCCCGCCCAATCTGAGGCTCAAAGGCCGAGGAATTTCCGGATTTGGAAGCTTGGATTGCTGGAGACCGTCCAACGAATCTAGTCCGCTGCCTGACTTTAGGTTCAGTACTCGATTGACGTCCGTCCCTCCGCGGGAATCCGGCGTGGAGGGATCGGGAATCCGGACATAACTGGTTCTTAACATAGGGGAAGAGTCGCCGCGTTGTTCTTCTACCACAGCAACATGGTGGGTAGCCTGGGGAGAGTTAATTTCTCTCAGATCGGTTTTAAGCCCAATCCGATCGTAGTCTGTAGCGACTCCCAGGGCGGCGATGCGATCCAAGAGCTCGTTTACGGAAGAGAGCTCCATCGGATCCAGCTGCTCGGCGAATTCCGAGTTGATGCGAAGATCGCTTTTGATGACCCGAGAGGTCATCGTCGAAGCGGTGGCCGGACAGGCGGTCATAAGAAAACCACCCAGCCGGATAGCTTGACCGGCGGCCAAAGCTCCTTTGGCAATGGTACCGTCTTTAAAGACGGGAGGAGGCATCCTTCCTGATTGCGACGGCACAGAGGAACTCTCAATGAAAGCACCAATGTCGGTGTCAAAACCGGCGGATCTCGGGTAGGGGGTCCCGAACTGTGCGTCTAGGCGGATGGTAACAGGAGACAAGGGACACGATGTTTTACCCAGGTTCGGGCCCTCTTGATGGAGGTAAAACCCTACGTCCTGCTTGATTGATATTGATGATGTGGGTATTACAAGAGTAGATCTACCACGAGATCAAGGAGGCTAAACCCTAGAAGCTAGCCTATGGTATGATTGTTGTTATTCTACGGACTAAACCATCCGGTTTATATAGACACCGGAGAGGGCTAGGGTTACACAAAGTCGGTTACAATGGTAGGAGATCTACATATCCGTATCGCCAAGCTTGCCTTCCACGCCAAGGAAAGTCCCATCCGGACACGAGACGAAGTCTTCAATCTTGTATCTTCATAGTCTTGGAGTCCGTCCGATGATGATAGTTTGACTATCCGGACACCCCCTAGTCCAGGACTCCCTCAATACCCCAGACAGTGCCGAAGACAACCCCCTCCAGCAAGATTCAGTGCAGGAGGACGGAGATGCCATCCCTCACAAGAGGGCGGCAGACGAAGAGGTAGAGGAAGATATTTACATGCCTCCCTTTGGAGACGAGGCAAGCCTCGACGATGACGAATTTGTCGTGCCTGAGGATCCTGTCGAACAAGAGCATTTCAAACGCAGGCTTATGGCCACGACAAACATCCTCAAGAAAAAGCAGCAACAACTTAGAGCTGATCAGGATCTGCTAGCCGACAGATGGATGGAAGTCCTGGCGGCCGAAGAGCATGAGCTCGAACGCCCCTCCAAAAGCTACCCCAAACGCAAGTTGCTCCCCCGATTAGAGGAGGAGGCATATAAACCTACATCACCAGAGCACAATACGGCTGACCGGCCACCTCGTGGCCGCGACAGAGAGGCCTCTAGGCCCTTCACTAGAACGATACCCCGGCACCGCTCAAACAGCACAAGGCCACAGGGGAATGCTCCGGACTTGCGAGATATATTGGAAGATAAGGCAAGACAATCAAGATTGATCTACGGATCGCGTGTGCGCCCCATGATACGTGATGACAACCGTCGCGCCGGACACAGTAAGTCCGGCTGGGCCGAACACAATAGACAAAGCTCGTTGGAGCTTCGTCGCGATATCGCCCAATACAGAGGCGCCGCACACCCACTATGCTTCACAGACGAAGTAATGGATCATCAAATCCCCGAAGGGTTTAAACCCGTGAATATCGAATCCTATGACGGCACAACAGACCCCCGCGGTTTGGATCAAAGACTATCTCCTTCATATCCACATGGCCCGCGGTGACGATCTTCACGCCATCAAATACCTCCCACTCAAGCTTAAAGGACCAGCTCAGCATTGGCTTAACAGCTTGCCAGCAGAATCAATTGGATGTTGGGAGGACCTGGAAGCCGCATTCCTTGATAACTTCCAGGGCACATATGTGCGACCACCAGACGCTGACGACCTAAGCCACATAATTCAGTAGCCAGACGAATCGGCCAGACAATTCTGGACACGGTTCTTAACTAAGAAAAATCAAATCGTCGACTGTCTGGATGCGGAGGCCCTCGCAGCCTTCAAACATAACATCCGCGACGAGTGGCTGGCCCGGCACCTGGGACAGGAAAAGCCAAAATCCATGGCAGCCCTCACATCACTCATGACCCGCTTTTGCGCGGGAGAGGACAACTGGCTAGCTCGTAGCAACAACCTTAGCAAAAATTCCGGCAGTCCGGATACCAAGGATCGCAATGGCAGGTCACATCGCAACAAGAATAAACGCCACATTAACGGCGACAATAATGAGGATACGACAGTCAATGCCGAATTCAGAGGCTCGAAACCCGGTCAGCGGAAGAAGCCATTCAAAAGAACTACTACGGGTCCGTCCAATTTGGACCGAATACTCGATCGCTCGTGCCAGATACACAACACCCCCGAAAAGCCAGCCAACCACACCAACAGGGACTGTTGGGTATTCAAGCAGGCAGGAAAGCTAATTGCCGAAAACAGTGACAAGGGGCTGCATAGCGATGACGAAGAAGAGACCCGACCGCCGAACAACAGAGGACAGAAGGGTTTTCCCCCACAAGTGCGGACGGTGAATATGATATACGCAACCCACATACCCAAGAGGGAGCGGAAGCGTGCACTCAGGGACATATACACGATGGAGCCAGTCGCCCCGAAGTTCAACCCATGGTCCTCTTGCCCGATCACTTTTGATCAAAGGGACCACCCCACCAGCATCCGCCACGGCGGATTCGCCACATTGGTTTTAGACCCAATCGTCGATGGGTTTCACCTCACCAGAGTCCTGATGGATGGTGGCAGCAGCCTGAACCTGCTTTATCAGGACACAGTGTGCAAGATGGGCATAGACCCCTCAAGGATTAAACCCACAAACACGACCTTCAAAGGTGTCATACCAGGTGTAGAGGCCAATTGTACGGGCTCAGTCACACTAGAAGTGGTCTTCGGATCCCCGGATAACTTTCGAAGCGAGGAGTTAATCTTCGACATAGTTCTGTTCCGCAGCGGCTATCATGCTCTGCTCGGCCGGACCGCATTTGCAAAGTTCAACGCGGTGCCACACTACGCATACCTCAAGCTCAAGATGCCAGGCCCTCGAGGAGTCATCACGGTCAACGGAAACACCGAGCGCTCCCTCCAAACGGAGGAACATACAGCGGCTCTCGCGGCAGAAGTACAATGCAGCCTCTTAAGGCAATTCTCGAGTCCGGCCGTTAAGCGACCGGACACAGCCAAATGCGCCCGAAGTAACCTACAACAAGACCACCTGGCGCGTTTCGAGCACGCGTAGCAATGCGACCCCAACCCCAGCCCTCGCAAGATCGCAAGACTGGTCCTTCGCATACATCATTACGCTCTAGAGATACCATGGGCATAGGGGAAGGGGCACGACCACGACAGGCCCAGAATGCGGCTTAACCACATCAGGGGCTCCTAAGTGTGTCATTTCTTTTTTTCCCTTTTTCTTACCCACATGACTACGTTTACCAGAGGCCCTGTCCGGCAGTAGACCGGCCGAACTCACAATGCAATAGTTAGGGAAGGAGACAGGCTACAATGAATATCCAGGTGGTCTCCCTTACGAGCATTAAATCTGTTTTTACACCACTCCGCAGCCTACCCCTGGAGGGGGACATGTTTAATAGTCCCGTCCCTTGCTTATCGCACTATTTGTATCGTTCTGCATTCATAGCAGTACTTCTTAAATAAAACAATGCAGCACCTTTTTGCTTATAATTGCATTTCTTTCTTATACATATGTTCATTTGCGACATGTTGCATCCGTACACTTTGGTACGGCTAAAAACACTAGGGGCTTATGTTCCCCACATCATGGTGTGATAAGTTCGAACACTTTCACAAGTGCGGCACTCCGAACTTATAGCATTATATGCATCAGCTCCGAATCATGTCTTGGGTCAATAGTTGGGTTTGCGCGGCTCCCATGTTTTGGTACCTTACATTCTGTTGTATCGGCTAAGGTAGCATTGGGAGAACCACTGCGATTGCGCCCTAGTTGAGCTGGGTTAATGCCTCAGTGAAGAAAGCTAAAACTGACCGTCATGATGAGGCGAGAGCCGGTCGCTGTTCGAGAGGTTTTTCCGAGTCCCTAAAGACTTATGCCGCTTAGAGCGAGGAACCGGCTTTGTCCGACCCAGTCGTGGATAGCGCCCCGAATTCGGCCTTCCGAACACTAGGGGCTTTGCCGAAATTTAAAATTATAGAATTCTATGGCTAAGTGAGAGTGTTCAAGCATTATAAGTCCGGTTGCCTAGTTCGTCGTGTTGAGCGCCTCCCTAGATGAACCCAAATATGGGAACAAGAGTGCTCAAAATTATACCGAACACCCCAGCACTCGTGGCATGGGGGCTGAAGCCGACGACTTGCCATCTCTTGGATTTGATAAACAGCCGCACAGAAGGAAATATTTTAAATCAGCAAGCGTTGCTTAGTGCATATGAACAAAGTTTTCTGCGCACAGGATAACAAAATGCGAGTTTACTCAAATATTACATTATTGGAGCACTCACCCGCAATAGTGCGGGCACCCTTCAGGACACTCTTATAATACATCTCGGGCGTGCGATACTCCTTGCCCGGCGGTGGCGCATCCTTCACAAGCTTCTCAGCATCCATCTTGCACCAGTGCACCTTAGCACGGGCAAGGGCCCGACGGGCACCTTCAATACAGGCGGATCGCTTGATGACCTCAACCCATGGACACGCATCCACCAGCCACCGCACCAGGCCGAAGTAGCTCCCAGGCATGGCCTCATTGGGCCACAGCCGAACTATGAGGCCCTTCATGGCCTGTTCGGCCACCTTGTGGAGCTCGACCAGCTGCTTCAGCTGGTCGCTAAGAGGAACCGGATGTCCGGCCTCAGCATACTGAGACCAGAAGACCTTCTCCATCGCGCTCCCCTCCTCGGCCCTGTAGAAAGCGGCAGCAGCGGACATGCTGCAGGGCAGATCTGTGAACGCTCCTGGAGAGCTCCAAATTCGGGTAAGTAACACGTAATCCACATCCACATGCTTGCTTTGCATGAAAAATGCCTTACCCGACGCTTTTTCTTCAACGCCTCGATTTCCTGGAGGGCCTTGTAGGCTTTGGCCTTAGCGGCTTTGGCACTCTCAAGAGCCGATGCAAGCTCGGACTCTCAAGTCTTCGAGTCACGCTCCAAACTCTCATGTTTTTCCACGAGAGCATGGAGCTCTTGCCGTACCTCCGCCACCCGCGCCTCCTGCTTCTCTCGCTCGGCGCACTCCGCGGCCACATTACGTTCGGCCACAGACACTGCCTCCTTCAGGGTCGCCACCTCATTTGTGGCCCCTGCAATACCCACGTTATCCTTGTCATTCTTTTTGCAACCAAATCCTTTTCTGTAAGGTACAACTTTAATAAGGTGCTACTCACCTTCTTTGTCCTCGAGTTGCTTCTTGGCACGGTCGAGCTCGTTCTCGGACCGCTCGAGGTTTTGCTTCAAAGCATTGACCTCCGCAGTCAGTGCGGCAGAGGTCAGCAGGGTAGCCTGCAATCCCATATGGACATATTTTTTTATGACTACTGCGTATATCTTTTTAGATCCTCAGTCCGGCTTTTCTTTCCGAACACCGAACCAAGCATCAAGGGCTACTGTCTATGCGGTACTATTTTACATATATTAATGTTTTTACCTCAAAGCCTGATAGAAGGCTGCTGCAGGCTTCGGTCAGCCCGCTTTTGGCGAGCTGGACCTTCTGAATCACCGCACTCATGACAGTGCGGTGTTCCTCCTCGATGGAAGCGCCATTGAGCGCCTCCAGCAAGTTATCCGGCACCTCCGGTTGGACGGAGGCCGCCGGTGCCACGGTCTTGCCCTTCTTGTGAAGGGGCCGCCCGCCGGACACCGAAACCACTGCAGGTTCCGGTGCGGAGTCCGGCACGAAGTCCGGGAGGTCGCCCTGTGCTACCTTCGGGTCCTCCTCCTCCGGATGGGTCCCTCTCTGGGATCCCACCTCGACATCGTTAGCGTCGCGGGGAGAAGAGGCGGTTGGAAGTGAAGTGCTGTTCACATCCGACGAACCCAAGGACCCGCTCGACGAAGCAGGAAGATCGTCCTTGGGCGGACTTCAGGGTTGTATGCGGCATTAGAAAGACACCAAGTGGCAAAAAGAAAAATTATGAAGTCATTCGGGAGTCCGGATACTTACAATCTCGCTAGGGGCTTGGCCCTCGGAGGCCAATCCTTGTCGTCGTCACCGGCGTTGGCGGAACAGTCCGGGGGAAGAGTTCTTCCCTTCTTGGACCCTTTGGCCTCCCTCGTTGGGGAGGCCCTCCTTTTCTTCCCTCCCCCCGCTAGGGGAGAGGCCCTTTTCTTATTCTCCTCGTCCTCGGGGGAGGAGTCCGCCTCGGAGTCATCGGACACCTGAAAATGGGAACTCTTTCGAGTACCTGTGGCCTCCTTCTTGGCCTTCTTCTTCGGCACCACATGGGGTGCCGGAACCAACAGCCCCGCCAGATGGGCATCCACTAGGTCTTCTGGCAAGGGGGCCGTACAGTTAGTCTGCTCGGCCTTCTTCAGCCAGTCCTGTCAAAGGAAAGGGAGTTTAGATCCCGCATAGAGTCAAACTATGAAAAACAAGTATCCCGCATAGAGTCAAACTATGAAAAACAAGTATCTTCGGTAGCGGATGCGGGGGCCTCGGCGCCCTTAAAAAGCACCTTCCAGGCATCTTCGTACCTAGTGTCGAAGAGCCCGCTCAAGGTTCGGTGCTGAGCCGGATCGAACTCCCACAGTTTAAAGGCCCGTTGTTGGCATGGGAGGATCCGGCGGATGAGCATGACCTGGACTACGTTGACAAGCTTGAGCTTCTTGTCCACCAGCTTCTGGATACAGGCTTGGAGTCCGATCAGCTCCTCCGAATTGCCCCAAGTCAGGCCACTCTCCTTCCAAGAGGTGAGCCGTGTGGGGATGCCAGATCTGAATTCGGGGGCCGCTGCCCATTTAGGGTCACGCGGCTCGGTGATGTAGAACCACCCCGATTGCCACCCCTTGATGGTTTCCACGAAGGCGCCCTCGAGCCAAGTAACATTGGGTATCTTGCCCACCATGGCGCCTCTGCATTCCGCTTGGTTCCCCTTCACGACCTTTGGCTTAACATTGAAGATCTTGAGCCACAAGCCGAAGTGGGGCTGGATGCAGAGGAAAGCCTCGCACACGACGATAAGCGCTGAGATGTTGAGGATGAGATTCGGGGCCAGATCATGGAAATCCAGGCCGTAGTAGAACATGAGCCCCCGGACAAAGGGGTGAAGTGGGAAGCCCAGTCCGCGGAGGAAATGGGGAAGGAATACCACCCTCTCGTGGGGCCTGGGAGTGGGGATGAGCTGCCCCTTATTGGGAAGCCGGTGTGCGATGTCGCTGGACAGGTATCCGGCCCGCGTAGCCTCTCGATGTGCCCCTCCGTAACGGAGGAGGCCATCCACTTGCCTCCCGCTCCGGACATGGCTAGAGAAGGTCGAGGTGAGATGAGCGGACTTGGGCGCTGGAGCTCGAGTGCGCGGAGATGGATAAGCGAAGGAGGAAGAAGGCGCAGGTAAAAGGGTGGATCCTTATCCCCTTACATATGGGCGGACGAAACTATGCGTCCCCACCGGCCTGGTAAAACTCACTTTTCTCCCAAGCGCCGCAATCAATGGCGCGGTTGGGTTACCCACGTCCGTATTGATGAGAATCCCGAAATAAGGGGAGCACGATCTATGCTTTGACAAGACGTGCCAAGGAAACTGCTTCGCTAAACGCGCTGAGGCGGTATAATAAAAACGAGTAAAGGCTTGGTTGTGGTGTAACGTCGTGCCACGAAATACGTCAGCAGATTGAACTTGTGTAAATATTATTATCTCTACGGTGGAATGTGGAATTTACTTTGCAGAGCCGGACACTATCCTGGTGTTCACAATCTTCTACAAATTATTCGGAGAAGGAACCTGCCTTGCAATGCCAAAGACAATATGCGCGCCGGACTCGTCATCATTGAAGCCTGGTTCAGGGGCTACTGAGGGAGTCCTGGACTAGGGGGTGTCCGGATAGCTGAACTATCATCATCGGCCGGACTCCAAGACTATGAAGATACAAGATTGAAGACTTCGTCCCGTGTCTGGATGGGACTTTCCTTGGCGTGGAAGGCAAGCTTGGCGATACGGATATGTAGATCTCCTACCATTGTAACCGACTCCGTGTAACCCTAGCCCTCTCCGGTGTCTATATAAACCGGATGGTTTTAGTCCGTAGGACAACGACAATAACAACAATCATACCATAGGCTAGCTTCTAGGGTTTAGCCTCCTTGATCTCGTGGTAGATCTACTCTTGTAACATCCACATCATCAATATCAATCAAGCAGGATGTAGGGTTTTATCTCCATCAACAGGGCCCGAACCTGGGTAAAACATCGTGTCCCTTATCTCCTGTTACCATCCGCCTAGACGCATAGTTCGGGACCCCCTACCCGAGGTCCGCCGGTTTTGACACCGACAGTGGCCGGGCCACCAAGTCCTGCTGCTACGCGTAGAGCTGCATCGTCGAGGTGGGTGAGGAGCTCGAGGCCGCGGATGTCCTCCTGGGAGAGTGGCTCTTCAAAACGCTACACAAGCTTCTTTGCTGCGGATGCTGTCATCTTGTCGCTCGGGCCGAGGATGCCAAGGCCTTGGACAATCCTCAGGGAAGCTCGGTTTGCCACCGGGACGTCATTCTTTGCTCCTGCTTGGCGAGCACTCCATCTGGATGGAACCATCGGCTTCTTGGGCTTCCCTGCATCCGGCGGTGGCACAATTGAAGTGGCGATGATGGGTTGCTGAACATCGGTGAAGAGGGCACAGGCGACCATCTGCTTGCTTTGATCTTCCTGTGAGCTGCACTGCCCTATCTCGAGTCCATCCATCTGAGCAGTGACCAGGGGGAGGTGCACCGGCTCCACGGTCATCAGGGTAGCTGGCTTGGACGTCTTCAGGGTGGGGCTTGGACGGCTGCACAGAGGAGTGCGAGCACGACTGAGGGTGGAAGGTGCGCGACGGTCTTCTAGGGTTACCGGCGCGCCTCCCCCTGCCCAAACCGAATTGGACAAGAGGTGGGGGCACGTCCCCCCTTTCCTTCTCCCTCTCCCTCCTTTCCTTCTTTCCTACTCCGAAAAGGAAAGGGAATCCTACTAGGACTTGGGAGTCCTAGTAGGACTCCCTACACTTGCGCGCCCCTAGGAGGGTCGGCCTCTCTCCCTCCCTCCTTTATATACGTGGGCAGGGGCACCCCAAAGGCACACCAAGGGAACATTTGGATCCCTTGCCTGATTGACTCGCTAGGCAGGGCCAGCCTTGCTGACGGAGGTGAGACAAATCGGCTCACTCGCTCGAACGCGAAAAAGGTGGAAACTGCTGGTAACGAGGCATGCTCACCTAGGAACCAAATGCTTCACTTCCTTGCTGGGCCAGGCTAGGCGAGCGCTTTTCGAAGATCCAAGCGTTCCCCAAGTCTTCTCTTAGCCGTGTGCGGTGCCCCCCTCAACAGTTACACACCTCGGTCGTATCGTCGTAGTGCTTAGGCGAAGCCCTGCGACAGTAACTTCATCATCACCGTCGCCATGCCGTTGTGCTGACGAAACTCTCCCTCGGCCACAACTAGATCTAGAATTCGAGGGATGTCATCGAGCTGAACGTGTCCTGAACGCGGAGGTGCCGTACGTTCAGTACTTGGATTGGTTGGATCACGCAGACGTTCGACTACGTCAACCGCGGTACTAAACACTTCCGCTTTTGGTCTACGAGGGTACTATTGGAGATATGCCCTAGAGGAAATCATGTATGATGATATTTCCTATGTGTTTATGAATAAAGATAGTCCTTGGACATTATCAATGATGTGTATCAGCAAGTACGTGACTTGTTTGTGGGACTATGCATTGTATGATGACTGTCCTAAAAGGCCCCTAGTCGAAAGGGCTGTGTGGACGCGCAGCCGACTAGACTAGCATATGGCACAGTCGATGGCTCGGTCTCACTAGCCATGGAGCATTGGATGCTAACAGGATAATATGGACTTGGAAAGGTCTATTCGGATTCGACGTAGTCAGATCCGAGTCTAGATAAGGTCTGAGTCGGACAGACCCAACTATGAGACACAACGATACGTCATCTGTGAGTCTCTAGTACAACATACGTTCTATGTCCTAAGACCTGAGCTGACGCATGTACTCGAGATGGTGACAGACTTGCTTTCGGCCGACCAAACTCTACTCCATGATCGGGTAGTTACAAAGGTAGGTTTCGGTTTTGTCCAGTCCCATGCTGCGAGACATGGTCGAGCAAGATGGGATTTGCCCCTCCGATTAGGATAGATATACTCTAGGCCCCTTGTGTGATCCGACCAGGATAAGCATGGCCATGTGACAGGGATTATGAGATAATCTGGTTTGTGGTCGGTATCACTGGAACGAGAAAGAGGTCGGGCTAGCACAAGGATGACAGTCTCGCCTTGAGCCCGACAACATATATCATGAGGCAAAGGGAACAGAAGTGTGACATGTTGTACAGGTTCGCCTAACCGACTTCATAGTCTGCTTGGTGGTCGGCACGCCTTGCTAGAGGCCGCTACCAACCTGGCAGGTTGGAGGTGATCCCAACTGTGACCAAGCCGACTTGAACCTAAGGGGTCACGCACTTAAGGGAAGGAACCTACGAGGTCGGTTCGTAGGACACTGGTTGGATGTGATCCGAACTGGACTTGGAACGCGACCGAGTAGACTTTGGGCTTTAGGGTCCGTGCGAGGCCCAAGTGTTGAGACCGCGATGGACGCCTATATAAAGTGGAGGTACGGCGCACTTATTCGGTTGATCGCTTTGGTGCTGTCACTAGGGTTTGCATGTGTTGCGAATAGCCACCTCCACTCGCCGCCGACTGTGTGATCGGACCTAGCAGTCCGCTGCATGGTGTTCCTCCTGCACGCGTGGATACCGTTAGAGGCGGTGCACTTGCGCCGCTCCGGTGAACTTGTACGTGGGATCGGACGACCGGCTATTCGAGGGAGATCGGACGAGGAGGAGACGATCCACGCGGACGTGCTGCCCCAACTCTTCTTCCGTTGCACAACACTATGCATCTAGTGGTAACAAACTGTGATCCATCTCCCGTAGCATGTTCCTGTTGTTCTGTGCGTAGGAAAATTTTAATTTGCAGTCGACGCACACTATTGTAGAACCCAACAGGTATGTGGATACACTCTCCCCTCTCATTGCTATGCATCACCTAGATAGATCTTGCGTGATCGTAGGAATTTTTTTGAAATTACCGTGTTCCCCAATAATTATATCCATTGGACTTTATTCATTTCAATGTATTTAGTAAATTTAAAAATACTTTTATACCTTCATATATATGAAGATCAATTATCCGATATGACTAAGCAGTGCCACATGCAAGTGGTTTTATCAGTCTTCTCAAGACGCTTAGCTTTAATGTTATAGATCCCAAAATTCAAGATTCATCATGAATAAACCATCACATAATGAAGGTTTAATCAAAACATATTATCATAATAATCTAAACAATCACCGTTTAACACTGTTTTGTTCTTCTGCATTCCATCTTCCGTAGTTGTGAGCATAGCAGACAACTCGTTTGCACTTTTCTCCATCCCATTCATGTTGTAATTCATGATAAAGACATCATAAGATGGGGGAGTGAAGGATGCACAATATATGTACCAAGTGTTGGAGGAATTCCAAATTCCAGAGAAGCCTGTCTATCAACATAGCCAGCAAGTTTTACTATATGCTCACTCATTGAGGAACCCTATTTAATCTTACATTCAATCAAGGCCTTGGTTAATTCAAAACGTTCAGTATTTTCTTATTTCTTGTACATAACTTCCAGTGGCCCAATTATAAATTGAGTAGTAGATTATTCAAAATGCTTTTGTAGTTCAGGATCCATGCAAGTCAACATGAGGCACTGGACTGGATCATAGTCATCACTATGAGCAGCGTAAGCAGCAACTTCTTCTGGTGTTGCATCCTTTTCAGGAGCATCACCCGGGGACTGATCCAGCACATACTCCTTCTTAGCACTCTTGAGTATAAATCTCAGGTTCTGGATCCAATCCACATAGTCTCCACCATTAGCAGCCAAATTTTGTTCTCTAACATAGGGGCTAAGTTGAACATAGCCAATGATCTACAACGATAGACACAAAATTCATGTAGACATTTATTTATAATTAATGTTGCACTAGTGTCTAAACAAATTTTAATATAAAGTGCACTCCCGCTTAAATCAATATCTCTCATAATTGAAAGTGAGTGATTCAAGATCCTAATCTTATTCGCACCCATGGGTGGCAGCATCTCATATGATGTGAATTTCAACTGGTGGGCAATCTTTTGCCAATAATATCTCCATATGACTCTTGTTCATCTTTCGATGCTTCGTGCTCCGAGCTCAGAACTTTTCTGCTAGAATTTCAAGGCAACCGAGTGTTTCCGCTGTGAAGTCCTACCTCACCCACCTTAAACTTCACTTCTCGTTTATGCTCAGGGTAGCATTTAGTACTCTGAAAGGCCACATGTTATAGAGGGTTGCAACACTGATAAGAGCACCTTTTAACTTGATATTTACTGTGAGAGATCACCCTAATAATTGACTATTGCACAATCAAAGGGTGGAAACAACAAAGAGATAATCATCTCAGGACATTCATAAAAGCACGATATGGTATAGCCCTGGGCGCCGGTAATTTTCCGTGACCATCTTCAATATCAAGTTGAAGCGTCGTGACAACCAATATTTCGTTGCCGTGGCAACCTTTTCAAAAATGTTGTCATTGCGCCAATTTCAAAAAATATTGTCATGAAGATCATTTCAGAAAACGTTGTCGTGGCACCAAATTCGGAAAATTCTTGGCACGAAACTATAGCTACTCGTCCTACGCCAAGTACACCTTTCTCCATGTCGGGGTCCTTCGTGTACGGTTACCATCGTCACCTCTAACCTATAGGCAATCTTTACGATATTTACATTAATGTGGCAATCTCGTGGCTCCAACCATTATGTCCTGACACGCAGACCACTTAACATTACACCATATAACCATCTCATAGATAAACTCATTATCATGACGAAGGATATACCACATCATATGCATACCCTGCAAAACCAAGTTAGACGTCCTCTAATATTTTTAAGCAAAATTTTCGTTAAGGGGCAGTAATACTAGCTACCTACGTCCACAAATTGGGCGATGATTCTTGATCCTAGATTAAGTTTTGGGGTGTGTGAAACAAGAGACTTAATAAAAATCTCTAGACCCACACTAAACTTCGTCAAATACGCGTGACCCCCTAGGATATCATCCATCTTTGGCACTCTCTTGTGTACGCGATGGTTCACTATTCTCAATGATGATGAAACCCAAGGAACTATTAGCAGATCATTGACAACCAGAGCCGGTCGACTGTCAGATCCTTATGAAAAGCGACACCATGTCGTCGATGAATTGAACCAAAGCAACACTCGGGGGAAGGATAGCAAGAACATCAACCTCACAATCACATTTGATCTAGATCGCAACCTGCACCTACTCATATAACTCCTCATGATGCCACTGTTGGGAAACGTAGTAGAAAAAAAATCACGCCTACGCATAGCCAAGATCAATATGAAGATGCATAATGATACTCTTCGTCATATCTACTTTTCCTAACGCTTTTCTTCTTGTTTTGGACTCTAATTTGCATGATTTGAATGAAACTAACCCGGACTAGCGTTGTTTTCAGTAGAACTACCATGGTGTTGTTTTTGTGCAGAAATAAAAGTTCTCGGAATGGAACGAAACTTTTTGGAGAATTATTTTGCAATAAAAGAAAAATACTGGAGCCAAGAACCACCAGAGGGGAAGCCTGGTTGAGCACAACCCACCAGGGTGCGCCACCCCCTCCAGGCGCGACCAGGTAGGTTGTGCTCACCTGGTGGCCCCACAGACCCTAATTCCAACTCCTTAAATACCCATATTTGGAGAAAAAATCAGGGAGGAAGTTTCATCGCGTTCCACGATACGGAGCCGCCATCACCTCGTGTTCTTCATCGGGAGGCCAGATCTGGAGTCCGTTTGGGGCTCCGAAGAGGGGGATCTTCGATCTTCGTCATCACCAAGCCTCCTTCATCACCAATTCCATGATGCTCCCCACTGGGAGTGAGTAATTCATTCATAGGATCATTGGTCGGTGAGGAGTTGGATGAGATTCATCATGTAATCGAGTTAATTTTGTTAGGGTTTGATCCCTAGTATCCACTATGTTTTGAGATTGATGTTGTTATGACTTTGCCATGCTTAATGCTTGTCACTATGAGCCCGGGTATTGGAAATATGCCCTAGAGGCAATAATAAATTGGTTATTATCATATTTCCTTGTTCACGATAATCGCTTATTATCCATGCTAGAATTGTATTGATCGGAAACTCAAATACATGTGTGGATACTAGACAACAACATGTCCCAAATGAGCCTCTACCGGACTAGCTCGTTGACCAAAGATGGCTATGGTTTCCTAGTCATGGACATCAGTTGTCATTTGGTAACGGGATCACATCATTAGGAGAAAGATGTGATGGACAAGACCCAAACTATGGATGTAGCATATGATCGTGTCAAGTTTATTGCTATTGTTTTTTGCATGTCAAGTATATGTTCCTATGACCATGAGATCATGCAACTCACTGACACCGGAGGGATACCTTGTGTGTACTAAACATCATAATGTAACTGGGTGACTATAAGGGTGCTCTAAAGGTATCCCCGAGGGTGTCTGTTGAGTTGGCATTGATCAAGACTGGGATTTGTCACTCCGTATGATGGAGAGGTATCTCGGGGCCCAATCGGTAATACAGTATCACAATGAGCTTGCAAGAAATGTGAATGAGTTAGCCACGGGATCTTGTATTACAGAATGAGTAAAGAGACTTGCCGGTAAAGAGATTGAATTAGGTATGGAGATACCGATGATCAAATCTTGGGCAAGTAACATACCGATAGACAAAGGGAACTACATACGGGATTAGTTGAACCCTTGACATCGAGGTTCGACCGAGAAAGATCTTCATAGAATTTGTGGGAACCAATATGGGAATCTAGGTCCCGCTATTGGTTATTGGCCGTAGAGGTGTCTCGGTCATGTCTGCATAGTTCTCGAACCCCCAGGGTCTACATATTTAACGTTTGGTGACGATATAAGTATAGTTGAGTCATTATGGTGGTTACCGAATGTTGTTCTGAGTCCCAGATGAGATCCCGGACATGACGAGGAACTCCGGAATGCTTGGGAGGTGAAGATTTATATATTGGACGAAGGGTATTGGAGTCCGGAAGTGTTTCGGGGGTACCGGGTGATGACCAGCATGACCGAAAGGGGTTTTGGGGGGGACAAGTGTTGGAGGCCCCATGGGTCAAGGGGAGGGGCAAACCAGCCCACTAAGGGGTAGTGGGCCCCTTCACCTCATCCCACGTTGCCAGAGGAGGTGGGGGCACCCCTAGGGTTCCCACCCCTTTGGCTTGGGGACCAAGTCTCCTAAGGGAGAAAAACCCATCTAGGGTTTCCCTCTTGTGGCCTCCGGACCTAAATGGGATCCCCTAGGGGCTCCCCCTCTCCCCCTTCCCCCTATATATAGAGAGGTAGAGAGAGGACAGCCGTACCCTCATACGCTGTGGCGTTGCCCCTCCTCTCCCTCGTAGCCTTCTTCCTCTCAGTAGCGCTTAGCAAAGCTCTGCTGAGATTCCGCCACCACCACCGCCACCATGCTGTCGTGCTGCCGAAGGACTCGAGCTACTACTTCACTATCACTCGCTGGATCGAGGAGGTGAAGGTGTCATCAAGCCGTATGTGTGTTGACCGCGGAGGTGTCGTCCGTTCGACACTTGGATCGGGAGTTCGCGGGATGAATCTTGATTGGATCACGAAGATGTTCGCGGGACAGATCATGATTGAGTTGCGAAGACGTTCACGGGATGGATCATGATTGGATCGCGAAGACGTTTGACTACATCAACCGTGTTTCTTAATGCTTCCGCTTAGTGATCTACAAGGGTATGTAGATCCAAACTGTCCTCTCGTAGATGGTCATCTCCTAGATTGATCTTGGTGAGCGTAGGAAATTTTTTGTTTCCCATGCAACATTCCCCAATAATGGCATATAAGTAGATGACATCACGAGTAGAACACAAAGGAGTTTGTGGGCGTTGATATTCAGATTGCTTCCTTCCTTGGTCTTTTCTTGATTCCGCGGTATTGTGGGATGAAACGACACAGACCAACCTTACATGTCCACGTACATGAGACTGGTGTGACACCCCCGATTCAATCATACACTAAACAGACACGCAAATGTGTATGATCAAGATCAGGGACTCACGAGAAGATATCACAACACAACTCTAGACACAAATTAAAATAATACAAGCTTTATATTACAAGCCAGGGGCCTCGAGGGCTCAAATACACAAGAGTCAACGGAAGTAACATTATCTGAGTACAAACATGGGCTAAATAAGTTTGCCTTAAGAAGGCTAGCACAAAAGCAACATCGATCGAAAAGGCAAGGCCTCCTGCCTGGGAGCCTCCTAACTACTCCTAATCGTCGGCGTCTGTCACGTAGTAGTACGCACCCTCGGGGTAGTAGTAGTCGTCGGTGGTGGCATCTATATCCTGGGCTCCACCATCTGGTTGCAGCATCCGAGAAGAAAGGAAAGAGGTGGAAAAAGGGGAGCAAAGCAACCGTGAGTACTCATCCAAAGTATTCGCAAGCAAGGATCTACACTACATGTGCATTGGTATCAATGAAATGGTAGTATCTGTGGACTGAACTGCAGAATGCCAAAAGAGAATGGGAAAGCCTAGCCTATCAAAGAGTAGCATCTTCAAGCAGCTCCAAGCATCTTGCAGCAATCAGAAGAGTATAGAATAGCAGTTTATATTTAACAAACATGTTGTAGAAATAATGCCCAGAGATCCTTCCTCAACTCCCCGTGGGAAAGCAATCTCGGAGCCACATATCCATTACATGCCTCTGCATTCAGTATCTAGTTCTAGTTGTATTGATCGGGATACAACTCCGAGCATCCGTTATCGTGGACATGGCTATTCGAATAGAACATTCTTCCCTGCAGGGATGCACCAACTTACCCAACACGCTCGATCAACTCCGGCCGAACACACCATCAGGTCATGACCGCCCTTGGCCGATCAACACACCACAGTCCTACCTAGGCTCATCAGAGAGGCCAGCACGCCGATCTACATCCTAAGTGCAGGGGTCTCGGGCCCATCGCCCTTTGCACTCCTACACATTGCGTACACGACTAGTGAGCAAACCTAGCTACCTCCTTAAAAAGGCAGGTGCTTACGCAGTCCAACCCGGTGCGCGCCACTCAGTCGCTGACGTCCGTTGAGCTTTCGGCTAATACATATGATGAAGAATGTCCATACTTATTCTCATGTGGTGGTTAGTGCAAAAAGGCCAGAGGCCTACTTGGATCAAATATCCAAACCATTAGTGAATTAGGAGCGTGCGGTAACGAGCAGAGACTCACGATTGATGTGACCCCGTCGCCCCGTCTCGTGGACTTGCAGCAAGGGCTAAGAATGCCCGTCTATGCCACTTAGTTATCTCGCGGGCACCTTCCAGGTCAACCTGACTCCACATCACTCGCAAATATGCTCGCGCGGGTACCCCTTAGGGCTGACCTGTCTTTAGTATCATGGTTCAATGTAAAGTTATGGTACTCCTAGTGATCGTGTGTCTAACACCAAGGGGGGACTGTCGGTGTCAAAACCGGCGGATCTCGGGTAGGGGGTCCCGAACTGTGCGTCTAGGCGGATGGTAACAGGAGACAAGGGACACGATGTTTTTACCCAGGTTCGGGCCCTCTCGATGGAGGTAAAACCCTACTCCTGCTTGATTGATATTGATGATATGGGTAGTACAAGAGTGGATCTACCACGAGATCAAGGAGGCTAAACCCTAGAAGCTAGCCTATGGTATGATTGTTGTTGTTGTAGGACTAAAACCCTCCGGTTTATATAGACACCACAGAGGGCTAGGGTCACACAGAGTCGGTTACAATGGTAGGAGATCTACATATCCGTATCGCCAAGCTTGCCTTCCACGCCAAGGAAAGTCCCATCCGGACACGGGACGAAGTCTTCAATCTTGTATCTTCATAGTCTTGGAGTCCGACCGATAATGATAATTTGGCTATCCGGACACACCCTAGTCCAGGACTCCCTCAGTAGCCCCTGAACCAGGCTTCAATGACGATGAGTCCAGCGTGCATATTGTCTTCGGCATTGCAAGGCGGGTTCCTCCTCCGAATAATTCATATAAGATTGTGAACACCAGGATAGTGTCTGGCTCTGTAAAATAAATTCCACGTACCACCGTAGAGAGAATAATATTTACACAAGTTCAATCTGCTGACGTATTTTGTGGCGTGATGCCACACCACTACCAAGACTTTACTCAAATCGTTTTTATTATACCACCTCAGCGCGTTTAGCGAAGCGGTTTCCTTGGCACGTCTTGTCGAAGCAGAGATCGAGTTCCCCTTATTCCGGGATCCTCATCAATACGAACATGGGTAACCCAACCGCGCCCGTTGCCACGCCCCCTCCATCGAAGGCGAGTCCCAAACGGTCACGGGGACGGCTCTTGGTATTCTCCCTCTTTATAATGAGACCAAGGCTCGTTCTTTTTCTTCAATCCACAATCGAACCCGCCCCTCGCCCCGAGTTCCAACACTCAGGGCTCCAGATTCGAGCGCTTCGGACCTTCGACAATGTCCGGCTCCGACCTACAGGGTCGGTGGATGCCCTCCTCCGTCACGGAAGAGGACGTGCTAAAGCTGAGAGAAGCCAGGTACTTAACCTACGAGATTTCGCATAGGTTGCCTAAAGTCATTCCTACTCCCGAGCCAGGCGAGAGCGTCGTGTTCGTGTCTCACCTGCATCGGGGTTTAGGCTTCCCGATGGATCCCTTCGTGAGGGGGCTCATGTTTTACTATGGGTTGGAATTCCACGACTTGGCTCCGGAGTCCATCCTCCATATCTCGTCATTTACTGTCGTCTGCGAAGCCTTCCTCCGCACTACCCCTCACTTTGGTTTGTGGCTCAAAACCTTCAACGTGGAGCCGAAGATGATTGAAGGGCGTCAGGCAGAGTGCGGCGGGGCGGTTGTAAGCAAGAGGGCCGATGCTCCATGGCCCGAGGGCTCTTTTCAAGAAGAGCTCGGCTTGCGGCAACATGAGTGGTTCTATATTACCGCTCCCAGGGGCAGCAGGCAGAGGCCGCCGCCCGTCTTTCGCTCGGGTCCTCCACAACGGCTGATGTCATGGGTTAGCAAAGGGCTTGACTGGGGGCCATCCAAGGACGTACCCCTATTGCAGGGCCGGATTCGAGACCTCCAAGAGAGGGAGATCGATCTGGTCGTGGTGATGCAGGTTATGCTGATTCAGCATCTTCTGCCCTGCAAATGTCACCCCCTTCGCCTGTGGGAATTCAATCCGGAGGGACCACGAGCTCTCCAACACTTCAAGGGTACGACACCCGTGGAGATGTACAAACTGTTCTTCGGATCACAAGAGATGTGTCCGGACTTGACCGAGGACGCCGGCCTAAGCTGCAATCGCCCGGATACTCAAGTAAGTAGCCCTGTGTCCGGACATATCGTCCATTTATTTATTATGGATTTGCCTCTTAACCAGCTATCCCTTGGACATGAGTGGATAGCGCAAGAAAAACTGATACGATGTCCGGCCCCCCTCCCTGAGACCACGCCGGATCCCGTGTTAGTCAAGATGTTGGAGGTTGCGCCTTCAGAAGAGGGCAAAGGGGAAAACAGAGAAACTACCGCCTCCACTAAGGAGGCTTTCAAGGAGGGGGGGTCGAGAATCCCTCCTTCCAGGGGGAGAAGAGGACCGCTTCCGAAGATCCGGAGGCTAAGGCCTCAAAGCGGGGGAAGAAATCTTCACCAGAGGGTCCTGCGCCAGGAGAAGCTCCGGCCGCACTATCTCCCCAAAGGAATCAGCCCTCCAGCAAGCCGTAAGTAGAAAAAAGGGAGTTTTGTAATAAGGGACATCCCTAATTTTGCTTCTGAGGATAACTGATGTTTTTACCTTGTAGTTCGGATCTCCGCCCTTCTCAGCTGAGCTCATCTTCGGGGGACCTTCATCCGGAGATGATGGAGAGCGAGACGCCTCCATCCGCCGCACCGTCAGGCGGGGCGGACAACCCTGAGGTGTCGTCGCGGAGGGTCTCCCCGAGTCCGGCAGGGCCGGAGAGTTCGGCACCAACTGGTGTACGGCCGGGGGAGCTGAAGGATCTGCTCGAGAGGGCGTCTATCTCAGAAGATCTGCTCGAGAGTACGGTGATTGAAAGAATTTCATCCGCTGAGAGCGGGTTGCTTGATGCCGTCAGAAGTTTACTGGCGGGGTTTAAGGTACGTAAAAATGACATGCCTTTTGACAGTTTTGCACAAAGAGTGCGCCCTGTATAGATAGTAGCCCCTGAGACTCGGTACGTTGTCAAAGTGACAGCGTGCCGAGGATCATAATCTCAGTTTTAATATGTCGCCATTCCTATTCAGGGGGCGGAGCGTTCGGTGGCCAGCCGGACTGATAGAGTTGCCGAACTAAAGCGGCAACTGGATGTTGCGGATGCGGACGTCGTTCTGGTCAATAGGCGACTTGACGAGTCACAAGGTGAGTGGTTTCTCCGCGGTCACCTGGTAAGGGAGCTGACGCCCATTCCTTACAACATGTATGCTTGATGCAAATGGTGCTGCTGCTATGGAAAACCTTCAGGCAGAGCTTGCTCGAGCCAAGGAGCAAGCCAGAAAAAGTGATGCGGCTGCCTCGAAGGCAGCTGTGGAGTTAAAAGCCAAAAAGGCTGCTCACTGCCGAAGCAGGGAGGAGATGGCCGGAATGGTCGTGAAACTAAAAGATGCTACCGACCGCTATGAGGTTCTTGAAATAAAACGCCAAGTGGAGCAAGAGGACCTGAAGAAGGCCACCGCCGAATCCAAGGATGCCCGTTATGCAATGAGGGCTATAAAGGAGGAGCTGCGTCAGGCTGGAGACATTGCGACTGGAAAGCCCTTTCTGATGCGCAGGAAGTTCACGGATCAGAAGTATGCTCAGTTGGGCCAGCTGTGGGGTGCGGAGGATCCTTATCTGGATTTGGTGGCGAGTGCGGCGGACGCTGTCGTGCACTTCTGGAGCCAAAAGGATCACGAAATGGAAGAGCTTTTTTGTGTCAATTCCATAGTCCGGAGCGTCCCCTTCCCTTAACTGATCGGTTGGCTGAGTGGGCTGAGCTCAATAGATTGTCCGGATTTGCCATGACGGATGTGGTGACTCATCTGTGGCCGGAAAGGCCCGAGCCGAAGAGCTATTTTGGCTTACTGCAGCAATTCCTTGGGGCGGTGCCGCATATCAAGGCAATGAAACGGTCGGCATGCATAGAGGGTGCACGAATGGCTCTCGCCCGTCTTAAGACATACTGGGCGGTGATGGATGCCACCGATGTTGCATCCCGGGGTTCGGACAAGAGTCGGTTACCCGCCGATCACTATTTTGGGGAAGTCCTGCAGGGCACTCGTTTAATAGAGTCGCAGTGCTCGAAAAATGTTATGTTCAAATGATATGTATGATTTGTGAAACCATATTTATAATGCAACGGCTTTTTATACTTGTGCTTTCAAGTATTGAAATATCTCATGTGCGGCCGTTAATGTATATGTTTATATAACCTGAAAGATGGCAGTCTTCAGCTTCAGCCCCCACGCACATGGTGCGTGGGTGTTTGCAAAAGGGCGCATTTTCACACTTAATCCAATGTCTTGGTCCTAAGAAGGAGGTAGTAGCATAGCAAACTAGGCAACCAGACTATAATGCTTTATCACTTTCACTTAGCCATAGGAGTTCGAAGGTGGGGGGGGGCACCGCACTCTCCGAATTCGCGGCGCGTATGTGCCTGACCGGGAAACGGTCCTTCGTCAAAGTGGAGGAATTCTAGACATTCCGGTAATCGATTGAGTGGTTAACCAGTCTCTCGCTATATCATGACAGTTAGTTTTCGGCTTTCTCTACTGAGGTGCTCGCCAGGCCGAACCGGGGCACAATCGCAGTAGTTCTCCTGGTGCCGCGTTAGCCGATGAGACGGAACGTAAGGCAGCAAAACACAGGAGCCGGGCAAACCCAACATTTGACCAAAGACATGATTCGGAGCTGATGCATATAAGGCCTAACTCGAGACGCGGAACACTCCCTGAGGTATTCGGTCTTTATGATAACGGGCAGAACAATGCCCTAAGACCCTAGTGTCCAGGTACGGGCGAGAACTTCTGACGCGGCCGATGCCAAAATGCCAGCCTCCTCCTCGGTTATGGTAAGAAACCGGGGGATGTGTATCAACAAGAGACAGTAAGAAAGGTTTACGCAGGGTCTTAATCTGAAAAGAATCCTTGCAACGGGTCCCTGCTGCACGTCTGCGCCCGTGTCTCTGTTGTGCTGTATCCTGGACGGGTGTAGCACGCTGTTCATCAGTAAAAGAGAGGAACTTAGTTTGGAAAGATATCGTGCAAAAAATGTATTTAAAACAGAGTATGATTTAAAAAATGAATAAGGTTGAGCTTTGTTGGCTCTCATTGTCCGTGCTTGCAGCCCCTTGTAAAGGGGTATGCGGCTAGTAAGCCCCTAGTTTATTTATGCCGGACTCGCCTAACTGTGTCCGGGGTCTGAACGACCTGTTTTGTAGGGGCTTTGATTAGCAAGGCCGGATTAGTGTGTGGCTGTCAAGGCAGTCTCACGTTCTTCCGTGGTCGAGGAACACTCGAAGTTACCTTTTAATGAGATGATGTCGCGTGGACCAGGCATTTTAAGTGTAAGAGACGCGTAATGCGGTATTGCGTTAAAGTGGGCGAAAGCTTCGTGTCCCAATAGTGCTTGATGGCTACTTTTAAATGGGGCGATATGGAAGGTTAGCTTTTCGCGACGGAAGTTGTCGGATGAACCGAACACAACTTCTAGTAGTAAGGAGCCCGTGCAATTGGCGTAAGGGCCTGGCGTCACTCCTTTAAAGGAAGTGCTGCTATGGCAAATTTTGGTAGGGTCTATCCCCATTCTGCGGATTGTGTCCGGATATAGCAGGTTTAAATCGCTGCCGCCATCCATTAGGACTTGTGTAAATTGTAGTCCGTCGATTATGGGCTTCAATATCAGAGCAATCCTTCCTGCGTTTTGAGTACTTCTGGAGTAATCCTGATGGTCAAAAGTAATTGGTTTTGACATCCAATTTCGGGACTCCGCTGGGGTGGACCATACGGTGCGTATTTTAGTGGGTGACACGGGTCTGTTGTTCCATCGCATGCCTCTATGTTTACGGGCTTGAATCCCGCTGGAAATTCATGATCCAGTACCTTATCGGTGAAACATAGTGGGTGTGCGGCACCCCTGTATTTAGGTGTGCCGTTATCTTTGAACGCTCTGCGTGTTGTGTTGCTTCCTGGAGCCTTCTTTCTTGGCCCATAGATGGACCTGACCGGGCCATCCTTTTTGCGAGGATCCTTATGTGGATCGTGTGCCGGTTTGTGTGCGGCGCCGCTTGCCTCTCTTAGCCTGTCATCTGGTCGTCTATCCGGCCAGGCGACCTCTTTGCTTTTTGACTGTGGGAGCTCTACGGCCTCCTCGTCGAATTCGGGCAACAGCTTGCACTTCGGGTAGCTCTTTGCTTGGTGACTATTGTCGTATTTATCTGCGGTCTTGAGTACTTTGCTCCATCTCATTCTGAGTACGTCTTTTGCTCTTTTGAGCTTCCGCTTCTGCTTCTTCAAACTTCTTGCAGTGGCGACTAGCCTTTTGTGAAGGTTCTTATGCTCCGGTGGCGTGTCCGGCGTGAGACCGTCTGGATTATTGTTTTCGCCGGGGATGGGTTGCTTGTACGATTCATCCTGTTTGGATGGTTGCTTGGTGGTATGTTCGTCGTCCACTGGTTCGCCCTGCTCTACGGCTGGGTCCGTATGGGTGCTGTTGTTATCGAGGCGGGACTTCGGGCGGCGCTTACGTCGCCGTTTTGGTTGTTTTCCGGGGAAATTATCCTTTGCCGCGTCCCATTGTTCCTCGTTATCGCTTCCTTTTTGGTGTATCCACCATGTATACGTCGTGAGTTGAGGTGGCTTTCCAATGCCCAGTAGGCGCTGGTTCTTGGTAGTCTCCGGCATCGTCGTCCATACCGTCGATGTCTTTAGAGTCGAAGTCTAGCATGTCGGTTAGATCGTCGATAGTAGATACTAAGTGGGTGGTGGGTGGGGTTTGGATTTCTTCGTCGTCCGCATCCCAACCGTCCTGACCGCAGTCCGGCCAGGGCTCTCCTGATAACGAGAGATATTTTAGCGAATTCAGGATGTCGCCGAAAGGTGAGTGTTGAAAGATGTCCGCAGCGGTGAACTCCATGATCGGCGCCCAATCGGATTCGATTGGAGGGGGCGCGGGAGGTTCGGAGTCCGGCGAGGAGTCCGACACCTCGGAGTCACGAGCTTTACAAGGGACAAGGTCAGTATTCGGCTCCATCACCATGGAGGTTGCAGCCCCCGAGGCGGTGTCTAGCTACCCATCCTCGATCTGCGCAGTCGGCTCCAAAGTAGGGATCGGAGCGGACTCATGTGCGGCCTCCAGGACACTATCCGACAGCAAAGCTAAATCATGCCCATCGTGACAGTGCGGCGTGCTCGGCTGCGGCTCGAATCCATCGAAGATCAAGTCTCCGCGGATGTCAGCCGTGAAGTTTAGACTTCCAAATCTGACCTGACGGCCAGGGGCGTAGCTTTCGATCTGCTCCAGATGGCCAAGCGAATTGGCCCGCAGTGCGAAGCCGCCGAACACGAAGATCTGTCCGGGGAGAAAAGTCTCATCCTGGACTGTGTCGTTGGTGATGATCGAAGGAGCCATCGGGCCTATATGCGACGGCACAAAGGAACTCTCAATGAAAGCACCAATGTCGGTGTCAAAACCGGCGGATCTCGGGTAGGGGGTCCCAAACTGTGCGTCTAGGCGGATGGTAACAGGAGACAAGGGACACGATGTTTTTACCCAGGTTCGGGCCCTCTCGATGGAGGTAAAACCCTACTCCTGCTTGATTGATATTGATGATATGGGTAGTACAAGAGTGGATCTAGCACGAGATCAAGGAGGCTAAACCCTAGAAGCTAGCCTATGGTATGATTGTTGTTGTTGTACGGACTAAAACCCTCCGGTTTATATAGACATCAGAGAGGGCTAGGGTTACACCGAGTCGGTTACAATGGTAGGAGATCTACATATCCATATCGCCAAGCTTGCCTTCCACGCCAAGGAAAGTCCCATCCGGACACGGGACGAAGTCTTCAATCTTGTATCTTCATAGTCTTGGAGTCCGGTCGATAATGATAATTCGGCTATTCGGACACCCCCTAGTCCAGGACTCCCTCAGGGACCCTTATGAATCACCCTCGATGGAATTCCACCTGATGTTATCGTCAAGGTGAACGAAGGAGGAATCACCCTCGAGGTCCACTCTTGAGGAGTTGCACGACGGTGTCGTTATCGGGAGTGGTGAAGGAGGAATCACCCTCGATGATCATAACCGATGAACTAACCTACAAGGTTAACATCAGAAGTGCTGACGAGGTATCACCCTGGCACTCGATAGTAACCTAGTAGTGTCGAGCAACTAAGGGGGAAGTGATGTGAGGTGCCGGGGACTGGTCTTCAATCCCATTGATCGTCTTCTGATATCCAGTGGGGCAGTCAGGACAAGGAGGGGGGGGGTGTCGGTGTCAAAACCGGCGGATCTCGGGTAGGGGATCCCGAACTGTGCGTCTAGGCGGATGGTAACAGGAGACAAGGGACACGATGTTTTACCTAGGTTCGGGCCCTCTTGATGGAGGTAAAACCCTATGTCCTGCTTGATTGATATTGATATTGTGGATGTTTACAAGAGTGGATCTACCACGAGATCAAGGAGGCTAAACCCTAGAAGCTAGCCTATGGTATGATTGTAATGGTTGTTGTTGTTGTCCTACAGACTAGAGCCATCCGGTTTATATAGACACTGGAGAGGGCTAGGGTTACATAGAGTCGGTTACAATGGTAGGAGATCTACGTATCCGTATCGCCAAGCTTGCCTTCCACGCCAAGGAAAGTCCCATCCGGACACGGGACGAAGTCTTCAATCTTGTATCTTCATAGTCTTGGAGTCTGGTCGATGATGATAGTCCGGCCGATGATAGTTCGGCTGATGATGGTAGTCCGGCTATCCGGACACCCCCTAATCCAGGACTCCCTCAGTAGCCCCTGAACCAGGCTTCAATGACGATAAGTCCGGCGCGTATATTGCTTGGCATTGCAAGGCGGGTTCCTCCTCCGAATGATAGAAGATTGTGAACACCAGGATAGTGTCCGGCTCTGCAAAATAAATTCCACATTCCACCGTAGAGAGAATAATATATACACAAGTTCAATCTGCTGACGTTTTTTGTGGCATGACGTCACGCCACTACCAAGCCATTACTTGAATCGTTTTTTACTCTACCACCTCAGCTCATTTAGCGAAGCGGTTTCCTTGGCACGTCTT
This sequence comes from Triticum aestivum, assembly GCF_018294505.1. NCBI lineage: Eukaryota > Viridiplantae > Streptophyta > Magnoliopsida > Poales > Poaceae > Triticum > Triticum aestivum. Next base: position 183,347,152 of record NC_057795.1, read on the forward strand.
GTCGAAGCAGAGATCGTGTTCCCCCTTAATCTGGGATTCTCATCAATACGGACATGGGTAACAAACCGCGCCATTGATGGTGACGCTTGGGGGATAAGCGAGTTTTACCAGGCCGGTGGGGGACGCGTAGACTTTGCCCGCCCATATAAGGGATAAGGATTCACCTTTTCACCCACGCCTTCTTCCTCCTTTGCTTATCCATCTCCGCGCACTTGAGCTCCAGTGCCCAAGCCTGCACATCTCGTCTCAACCTTCCCTAGTCATGTCTGGAGCGGGAGGCAAGTGGATGACCTCCTCCGTTACGGAGGAGCACATCGAAAGACTGCACAGCGCCGGCTACCTGTCCGGCGACATCGCGCACCGGCTGCCCGACGAGGGGCAGCTCATCCCCACCCCCAGGCCCCATGAGAGGGTCATTTTTCTTCCCCACTTCCTCTGCAGACTGGGTTTTCCACTTCACCCCTTTGTCCGGGGGCTCATGTTCTACTACGGCCTAGATTTCCATGATCTGGCGCCGAACTTCATCCTCAACATCTCGGCGTTTATCGTCGTGTGCGAGGCCTTCCTCTGCATCCAGCCCCACTTCGGCTTGTGGCTCAAGACCTTCAATGTCAAGCCGAAGGTAGTAAAGGGCACTCAAGCGGAGTGCGGAGGCGCCATGTTGGGCAAGATGCCTAATGTCCTTTGGTTCGAAGGGGCTTTCGTGGAATCTGTCAAGGGATGGCAATCGGGGTGGTTCTATATCACCGAGCCACGTGACCCTAAGTGGGCGGCGGCCCCCAAGTTCAGATTTGGTATCCCCATGCAGCTCACCTCCTGGAAAGAGAAGGGCTTGCTGTGGGGTAGTTCGGAGGAGCTGACGGGACTCCAAGTCTGTATCCAGAAGCTGGTGAAGAAGCTCAGGCTGGTTAACGTGGTCCAAGTCATGCTCGTCCGCCGGATTCTCCCATGCCAAGAGCGGGCATTCAATCTGTGGGAGTTCAATCCAGAACAGCACCAGGCGCTGAGCGGGCTCTTTGACACGACGTACGAAGGCGCCTGGAGGGTGCTGTTTAAGGGCGCCGAAGCCCCCGCATCCGCGACTGAAGATCGCGGATTTTGCTCGCAGCACCAAGCCGACGAGGTAAGTGATTCTACCCCTTTACGGGACACTTGCTTTTCATAGTTTGACTCTATGCGGATTTTAATTTCCCCTTTTCCTTTGACAGGACTGGATGAGGAAGGCGGAGCAGAATATCTGCCTGGCTCCCATGCCAGAAAACCCAGTAGACGCCCATCTAGCGAGGCTGCTGGTTCCGGCACCGCACGTGGTGCCGGAGAAGAAGGCCAAGAAGGAGGCCACGAGTGCTTGAAAGAGTTCCCGTTTTCAGGTGTCCGACGACTCCGGGGCGGACTCCTCCCCCAAAAACGAGGAGGAGAAAGAGGACTCTCTCCCAGAGGAGGGAGAGAGGAAGAGGAAGGCTTCCCCAACAGGGGAGGCCGAAGGGTCCAAGAGGGGAAGGTCTATTCCCCCGGACAGCTCCGCCAACATCAACGTTGGCGAGGAAGAATGGCCTTCAAGGGCCAGGCCTCCAGCGAGATCGTAAGTATCCGGATTCCTGAGTGATTTATAATTTCTTTTTCTGTGTCACATAGTGTCATTCTGATGCCGCATGCTGCCTGTAGTCCGGCCAATGATGATCTCCCCGCTTCATCGAGCGGGTCATTGGCTTCGTCGGATGTAGATTCCATCCCGACCGCCTCCACCCCTCGCGACACCGAGGACACCGAGGTGGGATCCCAAGAAGGGAACCATCAGGGGGAGGCTCCGGAGGCGCCACAAGGTGTCCTCCCGGACTTTGCGTCGGACTCCATATCAGAACCCACAGTGGTTCCGGAGTCCGGTCGGCGGCCCCTTCGCACGAAGGGAAAGACCGTGACGCCGATGACTTCCGTCCAACCGGAGGCGCCGGACAATTTGTTGGAGGCGCTGCAGAGCGCTTCCATCGAGGAAGAACACCGCACTATTATGAGTGCGGTGATTCAAAAGGTACAGCTTGCCAAGAGCGGGCTGACCGAAGTCTGCAGTAGCCTTCTATCAGGCTTTGAGGTAAGAAGTTAAAAAATATGCAATGTAATACCGCATAGACAGTAGCCCCTGATGCTCGGTTCGGTGTTCGGAAAGAAAACCCGGACTGAGGATCTAAAAAAAAAGAAGATATACGCAGGGTTGCTAAAAATTATGTCAATATGGGTTGCAGGCTGCGCTGCTGACCTCTACCGCACTGACTGCGAAGGTTGGTGCTTTGAAGCAGGAGCTCGAGCGGTCCGAGCAAGAGCTCGGCCGCGCCAAGAAGCAGCTCCAGGACAAAGAAGGTGAGTAACACCACTTTGAACTTGTACCTTAGAGAAAAGGATTTAGGTTGCAACAAAAAATAACAAGGATAACATGGGTACTGCAGGGGCCACGAATGAGGTGGCGACCCTGAAGGAGGCCGTGTCTGCGGCCGAACGCAATGCAGCCGCGGAACGGGCAGAGCAAGAAAAGCAGGAGGTGCGGGTGGCGGTGGTTCAGCAAGAGCTCCAGGCTCTCATGGAAAAGCATGAGAGTTTGGAGCGTGACTCAAAGACTCGAGAGTCCGAGCTTGCCTCGGCTCTCGAAAGTGCCAAGACTGCCAAGGCCGATGCCCATAAGTCCCTTCAGGAGATTGAGTTGGTGAGGAAGATAGCGGCGGGTAAGGCATTTTTCATGCAAAGCAAGCATGTGAATGTAAATTACGTGTTACTTACCCGAATTCGGAGCTCTCCAGGGGCATTTGCAGATCTGCCTCGCAGCGTGTCTGATGCCGCCGCATTCTACTGAGCCGAGGAGGGGAGCTCAACGGAGAAGGTCTTCTGGTCTCAGTATGCTGAGGCCGGCCATCCGGTGCCCCCTAGCGACCAGCTGAAGCAGCTGGTCGAGCTCCACAAGGTGGCCGAGCAGGCCATGAAGGGCCTCATAGTCCGGCCGTGGCCTGGAGAGGCCATGCCTGGGAGCTACTTCGGTCTCGTGCGACGGTTGGTGGATGCGTGCCCCTGGGTGGAGGTTATCAAGCGCTCCGCCTGTATTGAAGGTGCTCGTCGGGCCCTTGCCCGCGCAAAGGTGCATTGGGGCAAGCTGGATGCGGAGAAGCTAATCACTGACGCGCCACCAGCGGGCAAGGAATATCGTACGCCCGAGATGTACTATAAGACTGTCCTGAAGGGTGCCCGCAAAATTGCGGATGAGTGCCCCAGGGATGTAATTATTGAGTAAATTCGCAATGTGTTATCCTGTGCGCTGAAAACTTTGTTCATATGCGCTAAGCAACGCTTGTTAATTTAAAATATTACGTTCTGTGCGGCCGTTTATTAAATCTGAGAGATGACAAGTCGTCGGGTTCAGCCCCCATGCCACGAGTGCTGGGGTGTTCGGGATAAACTTGAGCGCTCTTGTTCCCATTTTTGGGTCCATCTAGGGAGGCACTCAACACAACGAACAAGGCAACCGGACTTATAGTGCTTGAACACTCTCACTTAGCCATAGAATTCTATAATTTTAAATTTCGGTGAAGCCCCTAGTATTCGGAAGACCGAATTCGGGGCGCTATCCATGCCTTCGTCAGACATTATCCGGAACTTCGCTCGAAGCGGGGTAGGTCTTTAAGGACCCGAAAGGACCTCTCGAACAGCGACCAGTCTCTCGCCTTATCATGACAGTCAGTTTTAGCTTTCTCCACTGAGGCGTTAACCCGGCTCAACCGGGGCGCAATCACAGTGGTTCTCCCAGTGCTACCTTAGCTGATAGAACGGAACATAAGGTGCCAAACATGGGAGCCGGGCAAACCCAACTATTGACCCAAGACATGATTCGGAGCCGATTCATATAATGCTATAAGTTCAGGGTGCCGCACTTGTGAAAGTGTTCGGACTTTATCACACCATAATGCGGGGAACATAAGCCCCTGGTGTATTTGGCCGTACCAAAATGTACGGATGCAACATGTCGTAAATGAACATATATATATATATATATATATATATATATATATATATAAAAGGTAATGCAATTATGGGCAAAAAGTGCTGCATTTTATTCGAGAAGAGCTGCTATGAGTGCGGAATGATACAAATAGTGCGGAAAGCAAGGGATTGGATGAATTAAAGGCGTCTCCCTCCAGGGGTAGGCTGCGGAATGGTGTATTTAACAAATTTAATGCTCGTAATGGAGACCACCTGAGTGTTTGTCGCGGCCTTTGTCCCTCCCTGGCTGTTGCATCATGAGTTCGGCGGATTCGCCGCCGGACAGAGTTCTGTATAAAAAAGAGAGAAATAAAAGATAAAAAGAGCGACACACTTGGGAGCCCCTGGTGTGGTCGAACCACACTCTGGGTCTGTTGTGGTTGTGCCTCTACCCCTATGCCCATGGTATCTCCAGGGCGTAATTATGTACGCGAAGAGTTTGTCTTACAATTGTGCGAGGGCTGGGGTTGAGGCCGCATTGCTACGCGTGCTCGGAACGTGCCAGGTGGTCTTGGTTGATGTTGCTCTGGGCGCGTTTGGCCGTGTCCGGTCGTTTAACGACTGGACTCGAAAATTGCCTTAAAAGGCTGCTCTGTACTTCTGCCGCGAGAGCCGCTATATGTTCCTCCGTTCGGAGGGAGCATTCCGTGTTTCCATTGACCGTGATGACTCCACGAGGGCCTGGCATCTTGAGCTTAAGGTATGCATAATGTGGCACCGCGTTGAATTTTGCGAACGCGGTTCGTCCGAGCAGAGCGTGATAGCCACTGCGGAACGGGACTATGTCTAAGATTAACTCCTCGCTTCGGAAATTATCCGGGGATCCGAAGACCACTTCCAGTGTGACTGAGCCTGTACAACTGGCCTCGACACCTGGTATGATGCCTTTGAAGGTTGTCTTTGTAGGTTTAATCCTTGAAGGGTCTATGCCCATCTTGCGCACTGTATCCTGATAAAGCAGGTTCAGGCTACTGCCGCCGTCCATCAGGACTCTCGTGAGGTGAAATCCATCGACGATTGGGTCTAAAACCAATGCGGCGAATCCGCCATGGCGGATACTGGTCGGATGGTCGCTTCGATCGAAAGTGATCGGGCGAGAGGACCATGGGTTGAATTTTGGGGCGACTGGCTCCATCGCGTATACGTCCCTTAGTGCATGCTTCTGCTCCCTCTTGGGTATATGCGTTGCGTATATCATGTTTACCGTCCGAACTTGAGGGGGGCATCCCTTTTGTCCTCTGTTGTTCGACGGCTGGGTCTCTTCCTCGTCATCGCTGTGTAGCCCCTTGTCATTGTATTCGGTGATTAATTTGCCTGCCTGCTTGAATACCCAACAATCTCTGTTGGTGTGGTTAGCTGGCTTTTCGGGGGTTCCATGTATTTGACAGGAGCGGTCGAGTATTCGGTCCAAATTGGATGGGCCCGGAGTGGTTCTTTTGAATGGCTTCTTCCGTTGACCGGGCTTGGAGCCTCGGAATCCGGCGTTGACTGCCGTATCCTCATTGCTGTCGCCGTTAATGCGGCGTTTGTTTTTGTTTCGACGCGACCTGCCATTGCGGTCCTTGGTATTCGGACTGCCAGCATTTTTGCTGAGGTTGTTGCTGCGAGCTAGCCAGCTATCCTCTCCCGCACAGAAGCAGGTCATGAGTGATGTGAGGGCTGCCATGGATTTCGGCTTTTCCTGTCCTAGGTGCCGGGCCAGCCACTCGTCGCGGATGTTATGTTTGAAGGTAGCGAGGGCCTCTGCATCCGGACAGTCGACGATTTGATTTTTCCTTGTTAAGAACCGTGTCCAGAATTGCCTGGCCGATTCGTCTGGCTGCTGGATTATGTGGCTTAGGTCATCTGCGTCCGGTGGTCGCACATACGTGCCTTGGAAGTTGTCGAGGAATGCGGCTTCCAGGTCTTCCCAGCATCCAATTGACTCTGCGGGCAGGCTGTTAAGCCAATGCCGAGCTGGTCCTTTAAGCTTGAGCGGGAGGTATTTGATGGCGTGAAGATCGTCGCTGCGGGCCATATGTATATGGAGGAGATAATCCTCAATCCAAACCGCGGGGTCTGTTGTGCCATCATAGGATTCGATATTAACGGGTTTAAACCCTTCAGGGATTTGATGATCGATTACTTCGTCAGTGAAGCATAGTGGGTGTGCGGCGCCTCTGTATTGAGCAATATCGCGACGTAGCTTGAGAGAGCGTTGTCTGCTGTGTTCGGCCCTGCCGGAGTAGTTGTATCCGGCGTGACGGTATTCGTCGTGGGTCTTAGGGCGCCCACGTGATCCATAGATAGATCTGGATTGTCTTGCCTTGTCCTCCAATATATCCCACAAGTCCGGCGCGTTCCCTCGTGGCTTCATGCTTTTCGAGCGATGCCGGGGTACGGTTTTGGTGGAGGGCTTGCATGCCTCTCTGTCGCGGCCATGAGGTGGTCGGTCTGCCGTATTGTGCGCTGGTGATGCAGGTTTGTACGCTTCCTCCTCTAGTCGGGGGAGCAACTTGCGTTTTGGGTAACTTTTGGAGGGGCGTTCGAGTTCATACTCTTCAGCCGCGAGGACCTCGATCCATCTGTCGGCCAGTAGGTCTTCATCAGCTTGAAGCTGTTGCTGCTTTTTCTTTAGGCTGTTTGCCGTGGCCATTAGCCTGCGTCTGAAATGCTCTTGTTCGACGGGATCCTCAGGCACGACGAATTCGTCGTCGTCGAGGCATGCCTCGTCTCCGGAGGGAGGTAAGTAATTATCATCCTCGACCTCTTCGTCTGCCGCCCTCTCGTGAGGGCTTGCTTCTGCCTCCTCCTGCGCTGGATCGTGCTAGAGGGGGTTGTCTTCGGCACTTTCTGGGGTGTTATTATCTCCTGTGCCGGAATCTCTATTCTTGCTGTGGCGGGATTTAGAGCGGCGCCGCTGATGCCGGCGCTTGGGCTGTTTCTTTAAGGAATCGGCCTCCGTTGCTTCTTCGCCGTCCCCATCTTTTGGGGTGTCCACCATATATATGTCATATGACGAGGTGGTCTTCCAGTGTCCTGTAGGCACTGGTTCTTGATAGTCTCCGGCATCGTCGTCCATACCGTCGATGTCTTCGGAGTCGTAGTCGAGTACGTCGGTTAGATCGTCGACGGTGGATACGAAGTGGGTGGTGGGTGGGCCCTGAATTTCTTCGTCGTCCACATCCCAACCATCCTGGCCGTAGTTCGGCCAGGGCTCTCCGGATAGCGAGAGATGCTTCAGCGAATTTAAGATATCGCCGAAGGGTGAGTGCTGAAAGATGTCCGCAGCGGTGAATTCCATGATCAGCGCCCAGTCGGATTCGAACGGTAGGGGCGCAGGAGGTTCGGAGTCCGGCAGAGAGTCCGGCACCTCGGAGTCATGAGCTTTATGCGGGACAAGGTAAGTGTTCGGCTCTATCGCCATAGAAGTTGCAGCTCCCGGGGCGGTGTCCAGCCATCCATCCTCGATCTGAGCGATCGACTCCGGACTATGGGTCGGAGCGGATTCATGTGCGGCCTCCAAGGTGCTGTCCGGCGGCAGAGTTAGGTCGTGCCCATCGTGACAGCGCGGCATGCTCGGCTGTGGCTCAGATCCATCGAAGATCAAGTCCCCGCGGATATCGGCCGTGAAGTTTAGGCTTCCAAACCTGACCTGACGGCCAGGGGCGTAGCTTTCGATCTGCTCCAGATGGCCAAGTGAGTTGGCCCGCAGTGCGAAGCCGCCGAATACGAAGATCTGTCCGGGGAGAAAAGTCTCACCCAGGACTGCGTCGTTGTCGATTGAAGAGGCCATCAAGCCTATCGGTGACGACACAGAGGAACTCTCAATGAAAGCACCAATGTCGGTGTCAAAACCGGCGGATCTTGGGTAGGGGGTCCCGAACTGTGCGTCTAGGCGGATGGTAACAGGAGACAAGGGACACGATGTTTTACCCAGGTTCGGGCCCTCTTGATGGAGGTAAAACCCTACGTCCTGCTTGATTGATATTGATATTGTGGATGTTTACAAGAGTGGATCTACCACGAGATCAAGGAGGCTAAACCCTAGAAGCTAGCCTATGGTATGATTGTAATGGTTGTTGTTGTGTCCTACGGACTAGAGCCATCCGGTTTATATAGACACCGGAGAGGGCTAGGGTTACATAGAGTCGGTTACAATGGTAGGAGATCTACGTATCCGTATCGCCAAGCTTGCCTTCCACGCCAAGGAAAGTCCCATCCGGACACGGGACGAAGTCTTCAATCTTGTATCTTCATAGTCTTGGAGTTCGGTCGATGATGATAGTCCGGTCGATGATGATAGTCCGGCCGATGATAGTTCGGCTGATGATGGTAGTCCGGCTATCCGGACACCCCCTAATCCAGGACTCCCTCAGCGGGCGCCGACAACCGAGAAGGAGAGGTGAGGTCGATCCCGAGCGTGCGGTCATTCCCGAGCTCGATGACGAGGTGTAGTCGAGGCAACCGAGTGAGGCGGAGCGGTAGGGCGCGTCAGCAAGGCGATCGGGAGGCGGTGGCCGCAGGATCGACACAACGACGGTGACGACCACGTCGGACGAGGTGGAGAGTGAGAAAGGAAGAGCGAGGAGGAGAGGGGGATCTGAGGGCGCAAGGGTTAGGGTTAGTGCCAGGGAGCCGGGAAGCGGCGGATGGACGCCGCGTGTCCATCGGCGGCGTGAGCGGGCGCGCTGCGGCCAGCGCACGAGGTGAACAAGGAGAGGAAGGGGTAGACATGGAAGTGGGCTGGGCTGTGCACTATAACAATGGGCTACAAGTGCATAGTAGTAGCTAGGCCCTTTTTCTTTTAAGGTTATTTTATTTTCTATTTTTCTTTTACTGAATCTGTTTGCAATACCTTTAGTTGCCAATTGCTCTTTGTAAAATGTGGAACTTGGTCACATCAATACATTACAACATTTGGCACTGCCACAAAAATTTTGGGAGGAGTTTGAATACATTTGGATTTTTCACAAAGGAAAAACATTTAAGAACTCTGATTTGGTACTGTTTTAATTAGGTTAATGGCATTTAAATACTTTATAAAATATTGGTTCCTCTAAGACAATGATCAGGGGAATTTACAGAATACTGCTAATATTTTAGTTTTACCGTATGAGGAAAAACTTATTTGACTTTATTTTCAATTTGAAAAAGGCTTTGATTTTTATCAAGTGGCAATTTGGCTTAGTTAACCTGATGACATGGCATCATTAGTGTGAGGTCACTGTAGCATGACGCGGGGGGTGTTACAACTGGTTCCATCGACAGACATGTGACTTTGTTGCATAAAGATGACCTTCGAGTGTCTGTCTCTCCCACCTTAGTTGAATCGGATTCGACAAAGGCGGTCCTTGTAGAAGGTTAAACAGCAACTTGCATATCACCATTGTGGCTTTGCGTAGGTAAGAATCGTTCTTGCTAGATACCCATAGCAGCCACGTAAAACATGCAACAACAAAGTAGAGGACGTCTAACTTGTTTTTGCAGGGTATGTTGTGATATGATATGGCCTAAGACATGATGAAATATATTTTATGTATGAGATGATCACGTTTGTAATAGTTTATATCGACTTGCATGTCGATGCATACGACAACCGGCAGGAGCCCTAGGGCTGTCTTTAATTACTGCATAACCTGCATGTCAATCTTTAAGCGCTATGTAATGCTTTACTTTATGGCTAAGCGGTAGCAATAGTAGTAGAAGCATGGTTGGCGTGAAAAACCCAATGGCGATGTGATGATGGAGATCATGATGATGGAGATCATGGTGTCATGTCGGTGACGATGGAGCTCATGCATGCCGGTGCTTTAGAGATGGAGATCAAAAGCACAAGTTGATGGCCATATCATGTCACTTATGATTTGCATGTGATGTTATCCTTTTATGCATCTTATTTTGCTTAGGACGACGGTAGCATTATAAGGTGATCCCTCACTGAAATTTCAAGATAAAATTGTGTTCTCCCCAAGTGTGCACTTTTGCAAAAGTTTGCCGTTTTTTAAGCACCACGTGACTCTACGTTCACATACAACGGGTGCAAGCCAGTTTTGCACATGCAGAACACTTGGGTTAAACTTGACGTGCCTAGCATGTACAGACATGGCCTCGGAACATAAGAGACCGAAAGGTCAAACATGAGTCATATAGTAGATATGATCAACATGGAGATGTTCACCATTGAAAACACCTCATCTCACGTGATGATCGGACTTGGGTTGGTGAATTTGGATCATGTTACACTCGGATGACCGATGGGATGTCAATTAGAGTGGGAGTTCTTAAGTAATATGATTAATTGAACTCATTTATCATGAACATACTCTAAATTGTCTTTGAAAATTATGTTCAATAGCTCGCACTATAGCTCCTTGTATTAATACATTCCTAGAGAAAGACTAAGTTGAAAGATATCGTAAGCAATTATGCGGACTAGGTCCATAGTCTGAGGATGGCCCTCACTACTGCACAGAAGGCTTATGTCCTTGATGCACCGCTCGGTGTGCCAACCCCTCTAGTGTCGTCTGTAGATGTTGTGAACATTTGGCAGACACGTTGTGATGAATACTTGATAATTTAGTGTGCCATGCTTTACGGCTTAGAATCGGGGCTCCAAAGACATTTTGAATGCCATGGAAGATATGAGATGTTCCAAGATCTGAAATTGGCATTTCAGGCTCATGCCGGTATTGAGAGGTATGTGACCTCTGACAAGTTCTTTGCCTACAAGATGGAGGAGATTTCAGCCAGTGAGTATGTGCTTAGAATGACTGGGTGCTTCAATCGCTTGAATTAAGTGGGAGTTAATCTTCCAGATAAGATAGTGGTTGATAGACTTCTCCAGTCACTATCACCAAGCTATTAGAACTTCGTGATGAACTATAACATGCAAGGGATGGAGATGATCCCGGAGCTGGTCGTGGTGCTTAAGGCCGCGAAGGTAGAAATCAAGAGGGATCATCAAGTGTTGATGGTTAACAAGACCACTGGTTTCAAGAAGGGCAAGGGAAAAGAAGGGAAACTTCATGAATGGCAAGCCAGTTGCCGCTCCAGTGAAGAAACCCAAGGTTGAACCCAAAACTGAGACTAAGAGTTTCTGTTCTAAGGGGAACGGTCACTGGTAGTGGAACTACCCCAAATACTTGGTAGATAAGAAGGTTGGCAACTTCAACAAAATTATATTTGATATATGTGTTATTGGTGTGTGCCTTACTAGTACTCCTAGTAGCACCTGGGTATTAGATACCGGTTCAGTTGCTAATATTGGTAACTTGAAACAAAAGCTACGAAATAAAAAGAGACTGGCTAAGGGTGAGGTGACGATGTGTGTTGGAAGTGTTTCCAAGGTTGATGTGATCACCATTGCACACTCCCTCTACCTTCGGGATTAGTGTTGAACCTAGATAAATCTTATTTGGTGTCTACGTTGAGCATGAACATGATTAAGATCATGTTTTATTGCAATATGGTTGTTCATTTAAGTCAAAGAATAATGGTTATTCTATTTACATGAACAATACCTTCTATGGTCCTGCACCCAATGTGAATGGTTTATTGAATCTCGATCGCAGTGATACACATGTTCATAATATTGATACCAAAAGATGCGAAGTTAATAATGATGGTACCACTTTCTTGTGGCACTACCGCTTAGGTCATATTTGTGTAAAGCGCATGAACAAACTTCATGCTGATGGACTTTTGGAGTCACTTGATTTTGAATCACTTGACACATGTGAAACATGCCTCATGGGTAAGATGAATAAAACCTCGTTTTCTGGAACAACGGAACAAGCAAGTGACTTGTTGGAAATCATACATGCTGATGTGTGCAGTCCGATGAGTGTTGACGCACGCGATGGATATTGTTATTTACTCACCTTAACCGATGATTTGAGTAGATATGGGTGTGTTTACTCAATGAAGTATAAGTCTAAAATGTTTGAAAAGTTCAAGCAATTTCAGAGTGAAGTTAAGAATCATTGTAACAAGAAGATTAAATTCCTACTAACCGATCAAAGGGGAGAATATCTGATTTATGACTTTGGCAATCAATTAAGACAATGTGGAATTGTTTCACAGTTGACGCCACCTGGAACACCACAGCGTAATGGTGTGTCCGAACGTCGTAATCGTACCTTATTGGATATGGTGCATTCTATGATGTCTCTTGCCAATCTACCACTGTCATTTTGGGTTATGCATTAGAGACAACTACATTCACTTTAAATAGGGCACCATCTAAGTCTATGGAGACGGCATCATATGAACTGTGGTTTGGCAAGAAACCTAAGTTGTCATTTCTTAAGGTTTGGGGCTGCGATACTTATGTCAAACGGCTTTAACTGGAAAAGCTTGAACCCAAAGCGGAAAAATGTATCTTCATAGGATACACAAAAGAGACATTTGAGTATACCTTCTATCTCAGATCCAAGGGCAAAGTGTTTGTCGCTAAGAACGGGTCCTTTTGCAAGCAAGAGTTTTCTCTCGAAAGAATTGACTGGGAGGAAAATATAACCTGATGAGGTTGTTGAACCTTTACTTCAACCGGAGAGTAGTGCAGCACAAAAAGATATTTCTGTGGCACCTATGTCAGTTGAAAAGGAAGCTAATGATGATGATCATGAAGCTTCAGATCAAGTTACTGTCGAACCTCGTAGGTCGACAAGGGTACACACAACTTCTGAGTGGTACGGTAACCCTGTCTTACAGGTCATGTTGTTGGACAACGGTGAACCTACGAGCTATGGAGAAGCGATGGTGGGCCCAGATTCCGACAAATGGTTAGAGGCCATAAATCCGAGATGGGACCCATGTATGAAACCAAAGTATGGACTTTGGAAGTATTACCTGAAGGGCAAAAGGTTATTCAGAATAAATGGATCTTTAAGAAGACAAACGTTGATGGTAATGTAACCATTTATGAAGCTCAACTTGTCGCAAAGAAGTTTCCGACAAGTTCAAGGAGTTGACTATGATGAGACTTTCTCACCCGTAGTGGTGCTAAAGTCTGTTGGGATTATGTTAGTTGTTGCTGCATTTTTCGATTATGAAATTTAGCGGATGGATGTCAAAACAGAGTTTCCATAATGATTTCCGTGAGATAAGGTTGTATGTGATACAGCCAGAAGGTTTTGTCGATCCTAAGGATGCTAAAAGGCATGCAAGCTCCAGCGATCCTTATATAGATTGCAGCAAGCATCTCGGAGTTGGAATATACACTTTGATGAGCTAATCAAAGCTTTTGGGTTTATACAAAGTTTGCAAGAAACTTGTATTTACAAGAAAGTGAGTGGGAGCACTACAACATTTCAGATAAGTATATATGGATGACATATTGTTGATCAGAAATGATCTAGAATTTTTGGAAAGCATAAAGGGTTGTTTGAAAGGAGTTTTTCAAAGGAGGACCTGAATAAAGCTGCTTACATATTGGGAAACAAGATCTATAGAGATAGATCAAGTCACCTGATAAGACTTTCACGGAACACATACCTTGACATGATTTTGAAGGAGTTCAAAATGGACCTGCCAAAGAAGGAGTTCTTCCCTAAGTTGTAAGGTGTGAAGTTATTAAGACTCAAAGCTCGACCATGGCAGAAGAAAGAGAAAGGACGAAGGTCGCCCCCTATGCCATAGCCATAGGCCCTATACGGTATGCCATGCTGTATACCGCACCTGATGTGTACCTTGCCACGTGTTTGACAAGGGGGTACAAGAGTGATCCAGGAGTGGATCACTGGACAACGGTTAAAATTATCCTTAGAAGAATAAGGAAATTGTCGAATTGCAGGCTCCGCAGACCCTGGATAGATTCGAACTCTAGGGTGTGTGCGAATAACTCAACCTCCCTACTCTGCCTACTTGTCGATCCCACAACTTAGCTCGACAAACTGGAAGGAAATGGGACTCAGCAGTTTACCCAGGTTCGGGCCACCTTGCGGTGTAAAACCCTACTCCTGCTTTGTGGTGGATTGGCCTCGAGGTGTGCTGAGGATGAACTAGTATAGTGGGAGAAGAACCTCAGGAGGTGTGTTCCTGAGCTGGTGAGGGAGAGGATGATCTAAATGATCCATCCCCTTCTACAGTTGTGGCTAGGCCCTATTTATAGTGGCTTTGGTCCTCTTCCCCCAAAATGGAGGCGGGAAGGGATCCCACAACGGCCAAATTCGAAGGGAGACAACTGATACATCTTATCCTGACAAAAGGTAGTCTTCGCCTACAAAGCTTCTGGTTGTGATGTTGTGGTGGGCTCGGCAATGACCTCCGTCCTGCCGTCCTGGCGGTCTTGGTTGTGTTGCATAGAAATGGAAACCTTTGGCTGATTCCTCGGGACTCCGCGCCCACACTAGCCTCCTTAGCACCAAAGAGGAAACCTGATGTACTGCTCCTACTGGCGCCCGCCTGGCCTTGGTCGTCATGGCTTACATCATCTAAACCTCATGAGGTGAGGGATTGCATTGAAATCTCCGCTCCTTAGGAGCCATCCTGAGGAGGCCGCTCCTTCTAGAGGTCTTGGTGTCGTCCGCCTCACGAGGCTTGGCCCCTCACGAGGGTCTTGTGTGGCTGATGCTGATGGTAGGCCATACCAGGCCATCGATGGAGCCACACCGCGTGCCGCAGGGAGGCAAGTCTGGGTACCCATGTTCCCAAAACACCGATAGTAGCCCCCGGGCCCAAGGCGCGCTCGGACTTGGCTTCAAGGCGAAGCCAAAGCGCAAGGGCAGAGTGCCGCAGTCCCCAACCGCCTGCGGCCCCGTTCGACGCGTGGCACTTGATGGGACGTGGGCAGCTCCGCTTCCCCATGCTATCTTGGCAACCGTTCGACTTGACAAGAGCATGCTGCATGCAGAAAGGTCATCATTACTAGGGACAGTGGAGGCCGGCGGTTGGCCTTCTCTCAGCTATAAATGGGGGGAGGGTCGAAGCCCCCCCTTGATCATCTCCATCTTCTTGCTGCTTGCCCTTCTTCTTCTGTCTCGCCTCGCTGTCTGGCCGTAACATCCATGGCGCTGACGAGAAGGTTCTTCGATGCCGAAAAGGGGAAAGCCCCAAGGAGGGGTCGGGTTCACCGCTGCCCAAGAGAGGCTACAGTCGCCCCGCAAGTATGCCACAACCCCTGCAGTGGCCCCTCGAGGGCGCGGGCACACCTCCTTGAGGGCAGGCATCGCCTTAGGCAGTCGTGGTGGCGTTTCCTCTTGTGGCGGGAGCCATCGAGGACAGGGAAACTCCTGCGATGGGGGAAGGCGCACTGTAGTCGCCCGACCTCCTCGGCCGCGCTTCCACTCGGCGGACGCATTCCCGGAGTTTGTCATGCAGTCGGAGAGGCCCACCGGTACCTGGCTCCCACTCCCACGCTTCTTCGCGGGTGCACTGCCGACCGCGGGGCTTGATGGCCTCTAGCTGTAGGTTGACAGCTGCTGCAGCAGGCTTTCATGGGCGGGGGTCAAAGTCGCCGCTGCGGGCAATGTGTCCTTGACCCCTAGTTGGCAGGCGTTTGCCCGCACGCAGGGCCTGAGCGGGAGGTGCACCCTCCATTTCAGGTATGACAACCTTGCGATCCTCTATGCGAGGGTGTTTGGGGAAGATGGCCGCCGCGCGGGGTGCTTCCCAGAAGACGGCAGCGATGGCGATGAGCTTGCCTTTCGCGACGACCTTGACAACGATGAGGGTGAGCTTGGCCTTGGTGATGGCCATGCTATCTCTAGCAGCGGCAGCTCCTCCTTCGGTGAGAGCACCAACGATGGCAGCTACAATGAACCACCATGCCGCCGGGCTCGGATCGGGGAAGGCAGCGAGCCGTCTCGCCATCATGCACCGGTGAAGCGGGAGGAAGACTCAGACTGATCCCGGGCGCTACTGGAGCCTGGCCTCAGGAGCTGCTGGAGCCGTGGGGCCTACTTTTGTTTTACCTTTCCTTTCTCCTGCATTTGAAAAGTAGAGGGCCCTGTTGGGGTGTGTAATGAACCGCGGCGCTTGCACCACTATGCTATGTTTGCTATTTTGATATTGTGCCGTCATACCCGTGTTTCCACTAGGTGCGGTTAGGGTAACTCAGCTCGATGTGCTTGTGGTAGTTTCCCATGTCGCGAGGGTGTGCCTTTCCTGATGTATCTCCCCAGGGCTTCCTTCCTGATGACTCAGGAGACGTCGATCCTCCTTGGGAGACATTGTATAGCTGTAGAGTTTTTAGAAGGCCTCACGAGGCGTCTCGTCCTACCTCGCGTGAGTCCCCGTGCGTGGGTTGGTCGCGGCTGGTGCACTGCGTCGCGATGCTCGGAGGCACAGACTTAAGAGGGTGCACATGCCCACGAGCTCGTTTGAGAGCGTCTCGCGAGGATAAAGGATGCCAAAGCTCCGGGTAACAAGGCTTTGGCGAGGTGTGGTTGCGCGCGAGCCCAGGCGTACACACCTACCCAGCCCCCGCGCGTGGGACGTGCGGGGAGGAGCGACGAGAAACTCTCGCTCTTCCTGGGACAGGTTGGAGAGGCGAACGAACAAGAGAGCAAACTCCAAGTCTGGCGAACGAAAGACGCGAAAACTCCAAATTTCATTTAAGAAGTTGAAAACCAGCTACAGAAAGCAAGCAAAAGAACAACTGCGTACGGCACCTAGACTAGTCTTCTTGTTTTCCCACCAGCGCGGAGCATGGGGCCTCCAGTAGGACATGGGTGGGAGCCCCCGTGAGGCCAAGGGGAGACCTCAGGAGACTCCGGGGCGTGTACAGCCCCAACTCATTATTATGTGAGAGTGTCACAAGCGGAGACCTTCACAGGCGTGGGGCCTTGCTTCATGAGTAGAACTTCCGGAGGTGCTGGATGTTCCAGGCGTTCTGGATGGGGATCCCATCCTGCGTCTCCAGGTGCGCGGCTCCAGGCCTAGACACACGGGCGATCCTGAACGGGCCCTCCCACATGGGCGAGATCTTATACAACCCTTCCCTGGAGAGCACCCGCCTCAGGACGAGATCACCCACCTTGCGTCCTGGAGCGGACGCTGCGGCGGTGGTACTGCCGCAGTGCCTGCTGGTACCTCACTGCTCGGAGCGAGGCTTGGCGGCAGCGTTCCTCCCCCAGCATGAGGTCCATCCCCCACGAGGCATCCTGGCATGCCTCGTCAAATGCCAAGACCCACGCGGAGTGATGCCTGACCTCATGAGGGAGAACCACTTTAGCTCCATAGACGAGGAAGAATGGAGTCTCGCCCGTCGGCTTGGTCGCGGTGGTGCGGATGGACCAAAGCATAGACTGGAGCTTGTCGAGCCAGCCCCTGCCGCAAGCCTCGAGCTTCTTCTTGAAGGTTCTTGCCTTGAGGCCTCTCAGGACCTCTTCATTGGCGTGCTCGGCCTGGCCATTGCTCCTAGGGTGTGCCATCGAGGCGTAGCATATCTGGGTTCCAAGGTTAGCACAATATGTTTTGAAAAGGTTGCTAGTGAACTGCGAGCTATTGTCGGTGATGATACAACTAGGAACCCCAAACCTGCTCATGAGGCCCTTGATGAACTTGATGGCCGAGCCGGTCGGGATGGTGCGGACGGCCTACACCTCCACCCACTTGGTGAATTTGTCGATGGCGACGTAGAGGTAGCAGTAGCCCCCGGGCGCTCGAGGGAACGGGCCCAGGATGTCCAGCCCCCAGACCGCGAATGACCATGAGAGAGGGATGGTTTAGAGGCCCTGAGCGGGCTGGTGGATCTGTCTGGCATGGAACTGACAGGCATCACAGGATCTTACCAGCTCTGCGGCATCATTGAACGCTGTGGGCCAGTAGAATCCATTGCGAAATGCCTTGCCCATGAGGGTACGCGATGAGGAGTGATGGCCGCAGTCCCCACCATGTATGTCAGCCAATAGCACGTGTCCCTGCTCCCTGGAGGTGCATCATAGAGAGCTCACTGTCCCAGAGGTAGTATGCTATGGCCTGGCGAGCCACACGTTCTGTGTCTTCCTCCTTCTCCGGCAAGGTGCCTTGGAGCAGGTATGCCTTGAACTCCTTGGTCTAGCACCTCTCCTGAGGCTCAAGCGCGAGGACCAGGCGGGCTCCCGAGGTCGGGCCACAAGCTGGGGCGCCCGAGCGGGGTGCCGAGGGTAGCTCCTCCTGAGGCGATGCTGGTCCCGTGATGGGAGGAGCTGCCGATGGCTTGAAGAGCCATTCCTCAAAGACCCTAGGATCCTGAGGTAGACGTTGTCGGTGTCAAAACCAGAAGATCTCGGGTAGGGGGGGGCAAGCTATGCGTCTAAGGATCAATGGTAACAGGAGGCCAGGGGACACGATGTTTACCTAGGTTCGGGCCCTATTCATGGTGGTAAAACCCTACTCCTACTTGATTCTGATTGTCGAGTATGAAGATTACAAGAGTTGATCTAGCTCGAGATCATAATGGCTAACCCTAGATGTCTAGCCTATGAGGATTTCAATGATGGTGAAAAGTTGCCCTCTACGGACTAACCCCTCCACTTTATACACACGTCGGAGGGGGCCTATGGATTGTACAAAGTTGGTTTATCAGGGAATGAAACCTCCGGACTCTATTCTTGCCGTCCACATGTTGAGAAGTCCCATGCGGACACGATAAATGATCTTCGACTTGATCCTGTATGGCCCATCCAACCCGGCCCATACTCCTAGGTCGGACATCTGAGGACCCCTGAATCCAAGACTCCCTCAGTAGCCTCCAAACTTGCCTTCAATGTCGATGTAGTATGCGGACGCAAGTCTCCGGCTTTGCAAGGCGGGTTCTTCATTATACTCCGTATTGAAGATAGTCCGGCATCAACTTCCGCGTCCAGTATTTATGATTCCTCCCTGCTATCGCCTCGATTTCCACGCATCCGAGTGAATGCGAATGGTCTGTTATCCTTGTATTTTTAATATTCCTGGCAAGCACAAACCACGCCTATAAAGCAAGGCGAGATCTTTAAACCGTCATCTTGCATCACACCAGAAGCAACAGAGCAAGCCACAAAAAACAGACTATGGCGAGCGCCCCTGGTTCCTCCTTGTGTCCTCATCGCCGTCAAGAGGGGGACTGGCAGAGTTGCTCCATATCTCACCTCCAGCTCAGTCGACTCCAGACACAAGGATATCTCCCTCCCCCAGATCTAGTCTCTGTACGGGCGGGGTTAACCACTATAGGTGCTGATGCATTGGCGGAGAATTTCCCCAATCCCAGTCAAGGGGAGAGGGTGGGCTTCACCTCATTCCTTTTGAGGGGCATGGGATTCCCAATCCACCCTTTCCTTAGGGGCCTACTGGAACACTACGGGATCCAGCTGCACAACCTCACACCAGGTTCCATTTTACATATCTCCGATTTTGTCGCTCTTTGCGAACTGTTCTTGGGTTGCGAGGCTCACTTCAAACTATGGAAAAAGTTCTTCTGCCTCGTCCCCCACCATCAAGGCGGCGGGTCTATTTTTGAACTGGGCTATGCCGAAGTATGGCGTATAGCCAGATCCAGCCACCCCATCGGAACTTCGAAGAAAGGATCTGCCGAATGGTCTTTAGAATGGTTCTATATCTATGTTGTACCCCTTCCGGACCCTGTTCGGCATGGACTGCCAAAAATTTTCCAGCGCCCCCTTGAAGAAGCTATACAGCTGGCGTCCCAAATCCTCCGCCCAAGAAGACAGTGCGGAGGTGATGAGCTTGGTAAACAAGATCAAGATATTGACCCATTCTGTACTCTACATAGTGGAAGTTATAGCTGACACGATACAGAGATGCATCCAGCCGCTTCAATCCCAAGTAACTCCCCTATGGAACTATAACGGGTAGGACGACGCATCCCGCTACAGGCGAAAGGGTCCGGATGGCCAAGCCGCATTGGCGGCAGCTCTGGCCGACCTCTATAAAGGAGAAGTAGAAGACTTCCTTCGTGTAAATTGTCGAGAAGCCTACTCCATGTACACTCCTATTGAATGGGTAAGTTCTCTAACCGCTCAATGCTCTTTTATCCATAGGGATGCATTGACCGGATATCCTGGCTATTTATTTTTTGAACAGTCATGGAGGCAAATTGTCGAGAACATTAATTGCCCCGCCCCCAGCCAGAGGATCATGATCGCAATGAAGACCCCGGATTCCATGAGGATCCAGACATATTTGTAGAGTTCGAAGATGGAGTCTACTATCAAGCGAGCCTTTACAGCTCGGAGGTGGCCATTATGGCTGACTACCCCGACCTCTATCCCTTCGTGAAGGTAAGTATTCGGAAACTGTATTCTCAAAGAAGAGGCATACTTCCACCTGTCTCTTTATCCTCCACATTGGACCATGTTTCGCGCGCTCAGCAAGCCGCACCCAAGGGAGGGCAACGAAGAAAAGGTCAGCATCTTCACGGAAGGGTCGTGAAAAAGGAAAGGAGGTCAGCAGCACTACTGAACCTGCTCCACCATCAAAAAGGTATATACTTCTTTTTTAATATTCCGTCATGAAGCAGACCGTCATTCGAATCCTCCCTCTATCATCACAGGAGGGGTATATGGCGAACCGTGGGTAAGGTCCCAGCCAGCCGAGCTGCGGCTAGCCCGATGCTAGAGATGCCAATCGGGGCGAGGGTGCATGCTGATGCGGCATAGACTCGCTCATCTCACGGAGAGCCGGATGAGATGTCCGTGACCAACTCCAAAGTCGAGAGTGCGATGAACCATCGTCACTTAAAAGAAGCCTTACGCGCCTGCCTTAACAGAGTCGGAGTTTAATGCCCTAAGCACTATAGGTGCATATATTCGAGTTGTCCAGGACGGACTCACCGGGGTCGCTCGCCTGTTCTCAAAGGATATACAAGTAAAAAATTCAGGAACTTAATGGATAGATAGTAGTAGTAGCCCCCGAGACTTAAAGCGGGTGAACAAAACCGATTTAAGGGTCGTTTGATGACCACATGTTCTCAAGGAGAAGAACAGCGAACTGACCCAAGAGCTTGAAGAAATAAAGAGTGCCCCAATGTATTACGGCAATGATAAGAAACTGGAACGAGAAGTGAAGATGCAGGCCGAGGAGATAAAGAGCTTGAAGGCTCAACTCTTAGAGGCCCAACAAGAAAACCAGAAGCTGAAGGGCGGCATATTTGGTATGTCTTGTGAACTGTCCAGATTATTGATAGGGTCATATAATGCGAAATATGATAGTTCGGTTGATACAGGTATGTTGACCGGCTGTCCCGAGGATGAAATGCTTGTCCTCCAGAGCGACATTCTGAAGGAGGTGGCAAAGCTGCACGAGCATCCTCGGAAGGCTATGAAGAATATGGCCAAAGCCTTATGGCCTTCCGACGTCCCTCCACAAAGTATGAAGGGGTTGGCTGATCTATTCAAGGGCGCACGACGTCGATTCGAGCTGTGGAAGACATCCGCATGCCATGAAGGCGCTCGAGAGGCATGGGCCATGGTGAAGACATGCTATACTGGTCTTGACCCAAACCATATGGCCAGAGTTGGACCACAGGGACCAGACGGGAAGGAAATTCCCGTAAGCCTTGTATACGGCCAAGTAATGACAGCGGCGAAATTTTGACAACAGGATTGTAAATTAGATAGTCTACTAGATGGCGTAGAAAGGGAGTGAGCGTTTGATTTGACGTACCCATGTACTTTATGACCGAACTTATCTCCTGCCAAATTGTATGAAAGTTTTGACATCGCAGACCTTTGGCTTCCACCTCCGAACCAAAAAGTTGGAGTGTTTCCGCATACTATGTTTGACTTGGAAACATTTGGTATTGTTGGAAACTAGGAAATCCGGTCATATTTCTCAAATAGACAAAATGTGTTCGGCAGAGTTATGTTATATTACTTTTTAATGTAAGAAACATCTTGCATGAAAAATAGTTCCGTTAGGGGTTCCTTTTCTTAGGCTAGCTTGTATCTAAAGTACAGACAACCACTTTTATGCGTTATTCCGGAAACATCCTGTTGAATATGTGCCGCCCAATTATTCTCTTAAGAATGCTAGCTTTCGGCTTCACCCGTCTGAGGTACAGCGCCAGATAACCCGGTTGTAACAATCGTAGAGGTGCTCCCTTTAGACCCTAGCCGAATAATCGGGAACGTAGGGTACAAGCACAGGAGCGAGGCAACCCAGCTTGGCAAAAACTTAAGTCATAGAGGTGCATATAATGGTAGAAACAACAGATAGTATGGACACAAGAAGCTTGTAAGCTTTTCAATAAAATACTTCTTTTAAAAGAAGCCCCCATGTATGGTGGGATGTATACATTTAAAGATGCGTACACCCAACAATGCGGTTTATCCGAACATACAATATAAGGAGAGAAAGGTAAAAGGGTAAAAAAGAGAAAATGGAAAAAACCTAGTTTTAAACTGAGGCCTATGGAGGCCGAATTATGCGTAAAATCTTCAGAGCCGGGTGGCGTTCCATGGGTTCGCCTCAAGGCGATTATCCTCCGCATTGCAAAGGCGATAGGCTCCTCCAGTAAGGACTTCATCAATTATGAAGGGGCCCTCCCATTTGGATTTGATATTATCCTTTTTCTTCTTCGGGAGGCATAGAACAAGTTCTTCGACGTCGTATGTCTTAGCCCGCACTTCTCTGCTTTGGTAACGGCTGGCCTGTTGTTGATAGAATGCGGAACATGCCTTGGCTGCATCAGGATCCTCTTCAAGTCCGTCTAGGTCGTCCTGCCGATCTAGTTCGGCTTCTTTCTCTTCGTACATGCGCACTCTAGGTGAGTCATGAATAATATCACAGGGTAATACGGCTTCTGCTCCGTACACCATAAAGAAGGGTGTGTATCCGGTCGTTTGATTGGGCGTGGTCCGGAGTCCCCAGAGTACGGAATCGAGTTTCTCAACCCAGTGCTTATCTGATTCTCGTGAAGAGCACACTAGTCTGGGTTTAATACCACTCATGATCAGACCATTGGCCCGTTCAACTTGGCCGTTCATTTGAGGGTGGTATATAGATGCATAGTCGAGTTTAATGCCCAACTTAGTGCACCAGGTTTTCACCTATCAGCTGTGAAGTTAGAGCCATGCCATTATCAGTGATGATACTGTGCGAGACACCATAACGGTGGACTACGCCAGATATAAAATCGATCACTGGTCCGGCCTCAGCTATTTTGGCTAGTTTGGCTTCTATCCATTTAGTGAATTTATCCACCATGACCAGTAAGTATTTCTTTTTGTGGCTTCGCCCTTTAAGGGGTCCAACCATGTCAAGCCCCTAGACCGCAAAGGGCCAAGTAATGGGGATTGTTCTTAATGTGGTTGGAGACATGTGGCTCTGATTGGCAAAGAGTTCTTGAGCGTCATCTCGAGCCGTAGGCCAGAAAAAGCCTGCCTGGAACGCCTTGCTTAATTACAAGGGCACGGGCTGCAGCGTGATGACCGCCGAGACCGGCATGTATCTCTCCCAAGAGTTGCCTTCCCTCCTCTTTGGAGACACGCCTTTGAGGACTCTGGTTGTACTTCTTTTATATAGTTCGCCTTCATGCACTTTGAAGGTTTTGGAGCACCGAACTATGCATCGCGCCTCATTTTGATCATCGGGGAGCTCTTGCCTATTAAGGTAGGCCAAGTAAGGTTTGGTCCAAGGAGCGATAACCGCCATGATCTCATGAGTAGAGGGTGTTATCTTGATATCCGAACCCCCGACGTTGTCTGCATTGTGTTTGGTGGTTGGGGGTGTGATCAGGTCTGTGTTGCCTTCGCCGCTCTCACCTTGCCACACCATAGATGGCTTAAAGAGCCGCTCCACGAAGGTGTTGGGTGGCACGGGGTCGCGTTTAGTGCCCATACGAGCAAGGATGTCAGCTACCTAATTACTTTCTCGGGCGACATGATGGAACTCAAGTCCGTCGAACCGAGCTGACTGTTTTAATATGGCGTTTCGATATGCCATCATTTTTGGGTCCTTCGCATCGAACTCTCCATTGACATGTGAAATTGCGAGGTTCAAATCACCACGCACCTCCAAGCGTTGTATGCCCATGGAGACAGCCATACAAAGATCATGCAGTAGCGCCTCGTATTCGGCTGCATTATTAGAGTCCATATACATAATTTGCAATACGTAGCGGACTGTGACCCCAGCAGGGGATGTGAGGATTACGCCAGCCCCCAGTCCGGCCAGCATTTTGGAGCCATCGAAGTACATGACCCAATTAGAATATGAGCTGTACTCTTTAGGGAGTTCGTCTTCCATCCACTTGGCTATAAAGTCGGCCAATACCTGGGATTTAATAGCCCGGCGTGACTTGTATATGATTTCGAACGGTAATAGCTTGATGGCCCACTTTGCTATGCGGCTAGTGGCATCCTTGTTATTAATGATGTCATTTAGTGGTACCTCGGATGCCACTATGAGCAAACACTCTTGAAAGTAGTGCCGAAGTTTGCAAGACGCCATGAAGACTGTGTAGGCTATCTTCTGATAGTACGGGTATCAGGATTTGCAAGGTGTAAGGACCTCCGATACATAGTAAACTGGTTTTTGGGTGGGGAATTTATGTCCCTCCTCCCCTCGCTCGACGACGAGGATGGCGCTAACTACTTGGTTAGTTGCTGAAATGTATAATAACATAGGCTCTCCAACGCTAGGTGCAGCCAAGATTGAGTTGCTTGCGAGAAGGGCCTTTATTTCTTCCAACCCGGCTGTGGCTGCGTCCGTCCCTTTGAAGTTATCAGTATGGCACGGTAGCTTGTATAACGGTAATGCATTTTCTCCTAATTTGGAGATAAATTGGCTTAAAGCCGCGATGCACCCAACTAGTTTCTGGACCTGCTTTAGGTCTGTTGGCGTGGCCAATTGTGACAGAGCTCGAATTTTTGCTAGGGTTGCCTCAATTCCTCTATGGGAAACAATGAACCCCAGCAACTTTCTGGCTGGAACTCCGAATACACATTTTTACGGATTAAGTCGGATATCGTATGCTCGGAGATTTTCGAAGGTGAGGTGAAGGTTATCCACCAGTGACTCGACGTGTTTTGTTTTAATGACCACATCGACCATGTATGCTTCGACTGTTTTTCCTATTTGCTTTTCCAAGCATGTTTGAATCATGCGCTGGTAGGTGGCCCTGGCGTTTTTGAGTCCGAAGGGCATAGTATTGAAGAAGAAGGGACTGTAAGGGGTGATGAATGCAGTTGTAGCTTGGTCCGATTCCTTCATCTTAATCTGATGGTATCCGGAATAGGCATTAAGGAAACACAGCAAATCGTGTCCTGCAGTTGCATTGATAATTTGGTCAATGCGGGGCAATGGGAAAGGATCTTTGGGGCAGGCCTTGTTGAGGTCCTTGAAGTCGACACATAGGCGCCATGATTTGTCGTTTTTAGGGACCATAACCAGATTGGCTAGCCAATCTAGATGTTTGATTTCCCTAATGAACCCAGCCTCTAATAACTTGGCTAGCTCTTCTCCCATGGCTTGACGTTTGGGTTTGAAGAATCTCCATAGTGTCTGCTTCACGGGTTTAAATCCCTTGATTATATTGAGACTGTGTTTGGTCAGTCTGCATGGGATGTCGGGCATGTCTGAAGGATGCCAGGCAAAGATATCCCAAGTCTCGCGGAAGAATGCGCGTAGGGCGGCGTCCACTTCCGGATCCAGTTGTGCCCTGATGGATGCTGTTTTATTGGGGGTCCGTCGGGTGCAGTTGGAATTTTACTATTTCCTCGGCTGGCTTGAAAGAGGTGGACTTGGATCTTTTATCAAGGATCACGTCGTCCCTATCCAACGTAGCTCGTAGGGTGGTTAATTCTTCTGCCGCTAGGACTTAAGATAGAGCCTCAAGGGCGAAGGATGCGGTCTTGTTTTCGGCACAGAGGGCTTTGTCTGGGTCGCTTGAAATTGTAATGACTCCATTAGGGCCGGGCATTTTGAGCTTCATGTACCAATAATTCGGTATAGCTTGAAAGCGTGACAATGCCTCCCGACCGAGGATAGCGTGATACCCACTGTTAAAGGGGACCACGTGGAAAAGCATCTCTTTGGATCTATTGTTCTCAGGTGTGCCGAACACCACATCCAATTTGATTTTCCCCGAGCAGTGTGCCTCTCGACTGGGGATAATACCTCGAAAGGTGGTGTTGCTTTGCTCGATGCATGACCTATCCATTTGCATCTTGTCGAGCATATCCTTGTGCATGAGGTTAAGTCTGCTACCTCCGTCCATGAGCACTTTAGTAAGCCGGAAATCATCAACGATGGGGTTTAGTACCAAGGTGGTAGGTGCTCGAACTGACCAAACCTTTGGTTCGTCTTCGGCCGTGAAGGTTATTGCAGTGTTGTTCCATGGGCTTAGTGCAGTAACTTGATGGACTTCGGCGAGGTCCTGTAGCACCCATTTATCCGGTTGTTAGAAGAGAAAGTCTTGAAGATTGTCAGGACGTTGAAGTTGTCCCTCTCCGGTGAGTATCCTCCTGGGGTTGTGGTGAGGATGGTCTCTCCACTTTTTGCTACCTGTCAGAGTACCCAGCATGGCTGGAGGCTATGGGCTGGGACTGTGTGCGGAGTAGTATGGATTGGGAAGGGTTTGTCCAATAGTTCATCAAGAATGGACCTATGTCCCATGAAGGGTTTGTTCTTCCTGCTCGTAGCCCGATGGTCGGGTGACCCACCGGGGTATATTCTTTTAGCCCGGGCCGCACTCTGCACCGAGGTGGCGGGCTCCAGTTGAGTTTCTGGGCCCTCCATATGCTTTCCATTGCACAGTATTTTTGTACTACATGCGATAATTCCGTAAAGGTCTGTATGTGGCGACAGTCGAGGGCATTCAATATCCCTTCATCTGTGCAGTTACGGTCGAAGACTGAAACTATGTCGTCATCCGAACAGTCCTTGATCTTGTTTTTAACAAGCACGAATCTGGCCCAAAAGTGATGGACCGTTTCCTGGGGCTGCTGTCGCACATACATCAGGTCATATATATCTGGTAGACCTGAGTTGCTTGGAGAGTATAGATTGTGGTGGATGGGTGGATTAAATTTTAGATCCCGTCCAACGTCTGTGTTCGGAGCCGGTGTGGCTTTCAAAGTAACCGGTTCGGGTCCGGTTAGGCGCAAAGGCTCTGGCAATCTGCAGCTGAACCAGAGTCTGGCGGGAGTAAAGTCCCTTCCAAAGGGGAAGTATCCGGCTCAGGGGATTCGGGGAGCCAAACATACTTGGTCCTCAATATGGGGGAGTCGTTGGTGGCCGGTTCCTCGACGATCGCCACGAAGTGGGTGATCGGTGGGTGATTAGTTTCCCCTTGGTCGGGTTTGAGCCCAATCCGATCGTAGTCCATTGAGAACCCCAGGGCAGCGATGTGGTCTAGCATTTCGTTTAAAGACGAAATATCTGCCGGATCCAATTTTTCAGAATACTTGGGGCCAACGCGAGGACGGTGTTTGGCAGCCATGAGAGGAGTTGCGGGCTCGACGGCCGTGCGGTCCCTCATGGTAAAACCGCCGAACCGGAGGGTCTGCCCCGAAGCCAGGCACCCTCCGAAAGTGATATTTTCGTGGATGACTAGGCGCGCCATGGATCGCTTTCTACAGACAGCACAACAGAGCTCTCAATGAAAGCACCAATGTCGGTGTCAAAATTGGCAGATCTTGGGTAGGGGGGCCCAAGCTATGCGTCTAAGGATCAATGGTAACAGGAGCCCAGGGGACACGATGTTTACCCAGGTTCGGGCCCTCTTAATGGAGGTAAAACCCTACTCCTGCTTGATTATGATTTTCGAGTATGAAGATTACAAGAGTTGATCTACCTTGAGATCGTAATGGCTAACCCTAGATGTCTAGCCTATGAGGATTCCAATGATGGTGAAAAGTTTCCCTCTACGGACTAACCCCTCTAGTTTATATACACACGGGAGGGGCCTATGGATTATACAAAGTCAGTTTATCAGGGAAGGAAACCTCCGGACTCTATTCTTGCCGTCCACGTGTTGAGACGTCCCATCTGGGCACGATAGATGATCTTCGACTTGATCCTATACCACCCATGCAAACCGGCCCATACTCCTAGGCTGGACATTTGAGGACCCCTGAATCCAGGACTCCCTCAGACGCCGAGACACCATTTTGGCGCTGTCATCTGCCTCCTTGTTCGTGTTGCGTGGCACATGCTGCAATTCCAGGCCCAAGAATCATTTCTCAATCTTGTGTACCTCCTCAAGGTATGCCTCCATGTGCTCGTCCTTCGGCTTATATGCTTTGTTGGAGAAGTTGACGAGGAGCTGGGAGTCGCCCCTCAAGGTATGCCTTCATGTGCTCGTCCTTCGGCTTATATGCTTTGTTGGAGAAGTTGACGAGGAGCTGGGAGTTGCCCCTGATAGTGAGGCGCCTCACCCCCAAGGATGCCGCAGCCTTGAGGCCGGCGATCAGGCCTTCATATTCCGCGATGTTGTTGGAGACCTTCTTGCCCTGCTGGAAGCAAAGCTGCACGGCGTAGTAGAGCTTGTCTTGGGTGGGCGAGATGAGCACGACTCCGCTCCCGTGCCCTGGCGCGCGAGTGCACCGTCAAAGTACATGACCCAACCATCTGGTGCTTCGCTTCCCGGCGAGAGGGAACAGTCCTCACCCACTTCTCAGCCGAGAATGTCAGTCCATTCCGCCACGAAGTCGGCAAGGGCCGCACCCTTGATGATTCTGGTGGTGACGAACTCCAATTGGAACACCTGCATTAGGGTTCCACCCTTGATGATTCTAGGTGCTGCACCCTCCCCGCGGCGTTAGGGCTACAGAGCACCCTCTCTAGGGGGTAAGCTGAGACAACCTTGATTGGTGGCCTTGGAAGTAGTGGCCCAGCTTCCGAGAGGCGACGAGGAGTGTGAGCAAGAGCTTTCGCGGTATGGGGTAGCGCGCCCGCGCATCATGTAGCACTATGCTGATGAAGTACACCAGGTGCTCGACGAGGGTGGAGGCATTAGCGGTGTCCTGTGCCTCCTGAGGCTGAGGGTCCTCAGGAGCCTTGTCATCTGTCAGGGAAGTTGTGGCATCAGGAACTCCGCCCTCGGGAGTCCCGTTGTCTGGAGGATTGGCCCGAGCCTCAGGAGCGTCGTTGACCGGCAGGGCGGCCGAGGCCTCAGGAGCATTGTCCTGAGACTCCGGCGCCCCAACCAGGCGCGAGGTGCTTCCCCACGAGCCATTGATTGGCGCTCCTCCCGAACCGCCACCAGCACCGCGCTGGCGGAGTGAGGCATGGCGGCCAGGTAGAGCACCAATGGTTCAAGGGGGCGCAGTGCTACCATCACCGGCGGGCTGGTGAGGTACTTCTTGAGATCTTGGAAGGCTGCATCGGCCTCCGGAGTCCACTCGAATGGGCCTTTCTTTTTCATCAGCTTGAAGAAGGGGAGGGCACGCTCCCCTAGTTTCGAGATGAAACGCCCGAGCTAGGTTACGCAGCCCGCCAGCTTCTGCATTTCCTTGAGGGTTTGCGGCAGACTCATCCTTTCTATGCCTTGACTTTCTCGAGGTTGGCTTTGATCCCTCTGTGCGACACCAGGAAGCCCAGCAGTTTGCCATACGGGACACCGAGCACACATTTCTTTGGGTTGAGCCGCAGGTTTACCGCGCGCAGGCTGGCGCAAGTCTCCTCCAGATCTTCGATAAGAGTTCTCGCCTCCCGAAACTTCACCACTATGTCGTCCACGTACGCCTCAGCGTTCCTCCCGAGCTGCTGCCCTAGAGCGATGTGCATCAACCATTGGAAGGTTGCTCCTGCGTTGCACAGCCTAAATGGCATGCAGGTGTAGCAGTATACCCCGCACGGGGTCAGGAAGGCGGTCTTCTCAACATCTTGCACCGCCATCTTCATTTGGTGATAGCCCGGGAAGGCATCCAGGAAGCATAGTAGATCACACTCGGCGGTGGAGTCAACGATCTGGTCGATGTGCGGGGAAGGGAAAGGGTCTTGAGGACATGCCTTGTTGAGGTTGGTGAAATTAACACACATGCGCTCCTTCCCACCCTTCTTGGGGACAATGAATCGGTTCAGAGCCAGTCCGGGTGCCGCAATTGCCGAAAGACACCAGCCTCCAGCAGCTTGCAGGTCTCCTGGGTGATGAACGATTGCTTCTTCGGAGCTTGCCGCTGTGCCTTCTTCTTCACCGGTCGTGCGTTGGGGCACACCTTCAGGTTGTGCTCGATTACTCCTCGTGGAACCCCGACCAGGTCTACCGCCACCCATGCAAACACATCCTTGTTCACACATAGGAAGATGACCAATGCCTCCTCTTGGTCTGGAGAGAGGCCTGCGCCTATAGTGAAGGTCGAGCCCGATGCCCCGTCTTCATCGACCAGCACCTGCTTTGTCTCGGCCCGATCTTGAGAGAACAACTGCTTATTCTTGGCTGGTGCGGCCCCCAGGGCTTCCAGGGCTCCCTCCTTGCTTGGCCACGCGGCCACCGCGGCTCTGAAAGCATGCTTGAGGGCCGAAAGCGCATCCTTGGAGTCCCCCGTCACGGTGAGGATGCCATTGCTTCCCGGCATCTTCATGAGATTGTAGCCCGAGTGGGTTGCCACCATGAATTTGGCCAAGGCCGGGTCCCGAGGATGGCGTTGTACGACAGGCCAATGCGGTCGATGTCAAAGTCGATGAGCTCGGTGCGGTAGTTATCGTGGGTGCCGAAGGTGACGGGGAGATGGATCCGCCCTAGGGGGCAGGTGGAGTCATTGATGACTCCAGAGAAAGGCTTAGTGGGACGGAGCCAACTGTGGGGCACATGAAGCAGGCTGAATGCTTCCACGGAGAGGACATTGAGGCCGGCGCGCCGTCGATGAGGGTCCTGGTGACCGCTATGTTGCAGATGGTGGGAGTGCAGAGCATTACACTACAAAAAAAGACACATCCATGACATTTTGGGCCGAACGAATTTTTTTCTGTCATACTTATGACACTTCTTTGACGATAATTGTGACAAAACCCGGTATCATCATAGATGTGGTGGGCTCCTCCTTCTATGACAAAAAATCATGACAGAAAATGGGCTTTTCATCCTGGGTGGGCCAGAGACGCAGCTACATGACATTCTTTGGGCCGTCCATGACGGAAAAAACCGTGGTAGAAGCGAGGGCGAGGAAAATTTCGGGGAATTCCCAGTTACGGTGCGTGGTTGGGGGCCGAGCGATGCGCGTTTCTCTTGTACACGTACACGCATGGGTGCGAGGCGTTGGGCTCTAATTGAACCCGAGCGAGGCGTCGCCTAACTGAACCCGAGCGATTGCACCGCAGGCTACACGTTACTGAACCCGAGCGATCAAGCGATTCCATCGCTACTGCTGCTAACTGAA